>NC_091209.1:25194843-25222206 GCF_040958095.1 Procambarus clarkii
CGCATATATATATATATATATATATATATATATATATATATATATATATATATATATATATATATATATATATATATGAAATGCCTGTTGCGTCTTGGAAATGCCTGTTGCGTCTTGGGCACTAGTCCAACTTCAGAGGAATTCGAAGAAGTGTTTGACTTGCAACAATGATCGAACCCGTCTGTGACATTCATCAATGTTTCCCATTGTTGTGTTCTTCAAGAGATCCATAACCTTTAAGCACCGTTTTGCATTATTATTTTTGTATCAACCCATGTATATCTTGTAACCATCAAATGCATAATAAAGCACAAAAAATATTCAAGGAAGGGGGTGGTAGGAGAAAAGCACACAGAAACTGTATTGGAGGGGATCTAAACATTCCCTCTAATGCGTTATGCGTGGTTTCCTCCGAGGCTATGGGTCCCCCTTCTTCCAGCTAGAGGTGGTACTCCCTTCCTATATATATATATATATATATATATATATATATATATATATATATATATATATATATTTATATATATATATATATATATATATATGTATATATATAAATATATATATATGTATATATATATATGTATATATGTATATATATATATATATATATATATATATATATATATATATATATATATATATATATATATATATATATATATATATATATATATATATATATATATATATATATATATATATGTGTGTGTGTGTGTGTCGTACCAAGTAGCCAGAACGCACTTCTCAGCCTACTATGCAAGGCCCAATTTGCCTAATAAGCCAAGTTTTCTTGAATTAATTGCTTTTCGACTACCTAACCTACCTAACCTAACCTAACCTAACTTTTTCGGCTACCTAACCTAACCTAACCTATAAAGATAGGTTAGGTAGCGTTGGTTAGGTTCGGTCATATATCTACGTTAATTTTAACTCCACTAAAAAAAAAATTGACCTCAGACATAATGAAATGAGTTGCTTTATCATTTCATAAAAAAAAATAGAGAAAATATAATAATTCAGGAAAACTTGGCTTATTAGGCAAATCGGGCCTTGCATAGTAGGCCGAGAAGTGTATTCTGGCTACTAGGTACGACATATGTATATATATATATATATATATATATATATATATATATATATATATATATATATATATATATATATATATATATATATATATATATATATGTGTATATATATATATAAATAAAATAAATAAATGTTTATTTAGGTAAGGTACATACATACAAGAAATTTTTACAAAGATTGGTTGACTTATAGGTAGAGCTAGTACATACAATGCCTAAAGCCACTATTACGCATAGCGTTTCGGGCATGAAAAACTTAAATGACAAGCTTAATACTAATTGAGCATAAAGAGTAGAATGAAAACAAGAAATGAAAACATAGCAGAAAAAGCAGCACAAATACAATTATGTCGACAAACAGCGTTCTTTAAAAAAAACAGACATTGGTTGACAACAGAGGGGTAAGGTAGGTTACAGGAAATTTATTAGGTATAGCTTCGTTTTTATCTTAAACTGGTTGAGAGAGGTACAGTCTTTAACATGGTTGGGAAGGTCATTCCACATTCTGGGTCCCTTGATTTGTAGAGCATTTCTAGTTTGATTAAGACATACTCTAGGAATATCAAAACTGTATTTATTTCTGGTGTAGTGCTCATATATTTATATATTTATATATATATATATATATATATATATATATATATATATATATATATATATATATATATATATATATATATATATATATATATATATTGGTGTATACTGGCAGCAGGTTTTCTTTCAAACATGTTTCATTGAATATGACCGCATATTCTGTATTTATTATTTTCTGGTTTAGGGCTTCTATCCCTCTAACTATTTTCTTAGCATCAGGGCTTAATTGAAATAGGAGTTCTCCAAAACTCATTTTCGTACTTTTAAGATGAAGAAAAGAAGTGATTTACTATAGAGTGTATTACACTTATTTGTATAATTTGCACGACGTTTCGAACCTCCATGGTTCATTCTCAAGTGAACAGATCTTACAATACTAGTTGATTTTATACCCGCATTAGGTCAGGTGATAATACAATGAAGGTGAAAACATGGGGGGATACATAAGGGATAAACATAGGGGCTGCAGAAGGCTTATTGGCCCATACGAGGCATCTCCTATCTAAACACAAAGATTAATCCAGTGTAATTGGCCTGTTATGTTGGACATTGTCTTCTGTGTTGGCATCGATATGTTCTTGTCTTGTCCTTACTCTCATGGTGGGTAGAGTAAATAGTTCCGTGATTTGGGTGTTCATGGTAGGTCGCTCTATTCTTATGTGAATTGCCTCAAGAATTTGTAATCTTCTTGAATCTTGGGTTTTGTCTATTGTGCAAGTATTCTTGTTCAACATTTCTCTTGTTAGAGTAATGTCATGGGCTTGTCTCATGTGATTCCTAGGGGCACCAGTTTGAAGATGGCATGTCAAACGCCTCGTCAGCTTGGTCGACGTCATACCTATGTCCTTACATTGAAGGTTACATCCTTCGTGGGGGCAAGTGTACATGTATACAACGCTTGACTGCTGTAGAGGGTTCTCCGTCGGCTTCGGGCTGTTTTTGATAAGGCGTTCGGAAGTCTTCTTGGTTTTGTAGAATATTATCAGGTTTATGTTTTGGTTAGGAGTAGTGCTTTTTACTCCTTTACGGATTATTTCTTTCATTATTCTTTCCTCTTTTATATGTTCACTGTGCATGGTTGATTTGTAATATAATTTTTTTGGGGGTGTTGTGGTTTCTGTTCTAGGTTCTGAATTATACCAACGGTCCAAGTGTCTTCTTATAGCAGCGTTTATTTCCGCGTTGCTATATCCGTTGTTCACCAATACCTGAGTTACACTTTCAAACTCTCTACTCACGTTGCTCCATTCAGAGCAGTGGGTAAGCGCTCGACGAATATAAGCATTGAGAACACTGGCTTTGTATCTTTGGGGGCACTCACTTCTACTCATATATATATATAAATGCGAACAAGCCTGAATGGTCCCCAGGACAATATGCAACTGAAAACTCACACCCCAGAAGTGACTCGAACCCATACTCCCAGGAGCAACGCAACTGGTATGTACAAGACGCCTTAATCCACTTGACCATCACGACCGGACATAATGAGGTGATAGCCGAGGCTATTTGAACCACCCCACCGCCGGCACTCGGATAGTAATCTTGGGCATAGCATTTTACCAAATCACCTCATTCTTTGGGGCACACGTGAGGAACACAAATGCGAACAAGCTTGAATGGTCCCCAGGACAATATGCAACTGAAAACTCACACCCCAGAAGTGACTCGAACCCATACTCCCAGGAGCAACGCAACTGGTATGTACAAGACGCCTTAATCCACTTGACCATCACGACCGGACATAATGAGGTGATAGCCGAGGCTATTTGAACCACCCCACCGCCGGCACTCGGATAGTAATCTTGGGCATAGCATTTTACCAAATCACCTCATTCTTTGGGGCACACGTGAGGAACACAAATGCGAACAAGCCTGAATGGTCCCCAGGACAATATGCAACTGAAAACTCACACCCCAGAAGTGACTCGAACCCATACTCCCAGGAGCAACGCAACTGGTATGTACAAGACGCCTTAATCCACTTGACCATCACGACCGGACATAATGAGGTGATAGCCGAGGCTATTTGAACCACCCCACCGCCGGCACTCGGATAGTAATCTTGGGCATAGCATTTTACCAAATCACCTCATTCTTTGGGGCACATGTGAGGAACACAAATGCAAACAAGCCTGAATGGTCCCCAGGACAATATGCAACTGAAAACTCACACCCCAGAAGTGACTCGAACCCATACTCCCAGGAGCAACGCAACTGGTATGTACAAGACGCCTTAATCCACTTGACCATCACGACCGGACATAATGAGGTGATAGCCGAGGCTATTTGAACCACCCCACCGCCGGCACTCGGATAGTAATCTTGGGCATAGCATTTTACCAAATCACCTCATTCTTTGGGGCACACGTGAGGAACACAAATGCGAACAAGCCTGAATGGTCCCCAGGACAATATGCAACTGAAAACTCACACCCCAGAAGTGACTCGAACCCATACTCCCAGGAGCAACGCAACTGGTATGTACAAGACGCCTTAATCCACTTGACCATCACGACCGGACATAATGAGGTGATAGCCGAGGCTATTTGAACCACCCCACCGCCGGCACTCGGATAGTAATCTTGGGCATAGCATTTTACCAAATCACCTCATTCTTTGGGGCACACGTGAGGAACACAAATGCAAACAAGCCTGAATGGTCCCCAGGACAATATGCAACTGAAAACTCACACCCCAGAAGTGACTCGAACCCATACTCCCAGGAGCAACGCAACTGGTATGTACAAGACGCCTTAATCCACTTGACCATCACGACCGGACATAATGAGGTGATAGCCGAGGCTATTTGAACCACCCCACCGCCGGCACTCGGATAGTAATCTTGGGCATAGCATTTTACCAAATCACCTCATTCTTTGGGGCACACGTGAGGAACACAAATGCAAACAAGCCTGAATGGTCCCCAGGACAATATGCAACTGAAAACTCACACCCCAGAAGTGACTCGAACCCATACTCCCAGGAGCAACGCAACTGGTATGTACAAGACGCCTTAATCCACTTGACCATCACGACCGGACATAATGAGGTGATAGCCGAGGCTATTTGAACCACCCCACCGCCGGCACTCGGATAGTAATCTTGGGCATAGCATTTTACCAAATCACCTCATTCTTTGGGGCACACGTGAGGAACACAAATGCGAACAAGCCTGAATGGTCCCCAGGACAATATGCAACTGAAAACTCACACCCCAGAAGTGACTCGAACCCATACTCCCAGGAGCAACGCAACTGGTATGTACAAGACGCCTTAATCCACTTGACCATCACGACCGGACATAATGAGGTGATAGCCGAGGCTATTTGAACCACCCCACCGCCGGCACTCGGATAGTAATCTTGGGCATAGCATTTTACCAAATCACCTCATTCTTTGGGGCACACGTGAGGAACACAAATGCAAACAAGCCTGAATGGTCCCCAGGACAATATGCAACTGAAAACTCACACCCCAGAAGTGACTCGAACCCATACTCCCAGGAGCAACGCAACTGGTATGTACAAGACGCCTTAATCCACTTGACCATCACGACCGGACATAATGAGGTGATAGCCGAGGCTATTTGAACCACCCCACCGCCGGCGCTCGGATAGTAATCTTGGGCATAGCATTTTACCAAATCACCTCATTCTTTGGGGCACACGTGAGGAACACAAATGCGAACAAGCCTGAATGGTCCCCAGGACAATATGCAACTGAAAACTCACACCCCAGAAGTGACTCGAACCCATACTCCCAGGAGCAACGCAACTGGTATGTACAAGACGCCTTAATCCACTTGACCATCACGACCGGACATAATGAGGTGATAGCCGAGGCTATTTGAACCACCCCACCGCCGGCACTCGGATAGTAATCTTGGGCATAGCATTTTACCAAATCACCTCATTCTTTGGGGCACACGTGAGGAACACAAATGCGAACAAGCCTGAATGGTCCCCAGGACAATATGCAACTGAAAACTCACACCCCAGAAGTGACTCGAACCCATACTCCCAGGAGCAACGAAACTGGTATGTACAAGACGCCTTAATCCACTTGACCATCACGACCGGACATAATGAGGTGATAGCCGAGGCTATTTGAACCACCCCACCGCCGGCACTCGGATAGTAATCTTGGGCATAGCATTTTACCAAATCACCTCATTCTTTGGGGAACACGTGAGGAACACAAATGCGAACAAGCCTGAATGGTCCCCAGGACAATATGCAACTGAAAACTCACACCCCAGAAGTGACTCGAACCCATACTCCCAGGAGCAACGCAACTGGTATGTACAAGACGCCTTAATCCACTTGACCATCACTACCGGACATAATGAGGTGATAGCCGAGGCTATTTGAACCACCCCACCGCCGGCACTCGGATAGTAATCTTGGGCATAGCATTTTACCAAATCACCTCATTCTTTGGGGCACACGTGAGGAACACAAATGCGAACAAGCCTGAATGGTCCCCAGGACAATATGCAACTGAAAACTCACACCCCAGAAGTGACTCGAACCCATACTCCCAGGAGCAACGCAACTGGTATGTACAAGACGCCTTAATCCACTTGACCATCACGACCGGACATAATGAGGTGATAGCCGAGGCTATTTGAACCACCCCACCGCCGGCACTCGGATAGTAATCTTGGGCATAGCATTTTACCAAATCACCTCATTCTTTGGGGCACACGTGAGGAACACAAATGCGAACAAGCCTGAATGGTCCCCAGGACAATATGCAACTGAAAACTCACACCCCAGAAGTGACTCGAACCCATACTCCCAGGAGCAACGCAACTGGTATGTACAAGACGCCTTAATCCACTTGACCATCACGACCGGACATAATGAGGTGGACGGAGGACGCTCCCACACCTGGACTACTGTGGACTGTGAGGCCGCGGAGGACGCTCCCACACCTGGACTACTGTGGACTGTGAGGCCGCGGAGGACGCTCCCACACCTGGACTACTGTGGACTGTGAGGCCGCGGAGGACGCTCCCACACCTGGACTACTGTGGACTGTGAGGCCGCGGAGGACGCTCCCACACCTGGACTACTGCGGACTGTGAGGCCGCGGAGGACGCTCCCACACCTGGACTACTGTGGACTGTGAGGCCGCGGAGGACGCTCCCACACCTGGACTACTGCGGACTGTGAGGCCGCGGAGGACGCTCCCACACCTGGACTACTGTGGACTGTGAGGCCGCGGAGGACGCTCCCACACCTGGACTACTGCGGACTGTGAGGCCGCGGAGGACGCACCCACACCTGGACTACTGCGGACTGTGAGGCCGCGGAGGACGCTCCCACACCTGGACTACTGCGGACTGTGAGGCCGCGGAGGACGCTCCCACACCTGGACTACTGTGGACTGTGAGGCCGCGGAGGACGCTCCCACACCTGGACTACTGTGGACTGTGAGGCCGCGGAGGACGCTCCCACACCTGGACTACTGTGGACTGTGAGGCCGCGGAGGACGCTCCCACACCTGGACTACTGTGGACTGTGAGGCCGCGGAGGACGCTCCCACACCTGGACTACTGCGGCTCCTGATTATTCTTGCATGGTCACTGATCTTATCTTGTATAAACATTAACATTATGATTACCCGAAGGACGGGTAATCATAATTAACATTATGATTACCCGTGTGTTCGCTGGTTTCGTGTAAGTGAGTGCACGCCCTCCTGTGTATGGTTCTATAACTACATAAGGTGCACGAAAGTGTATTTGTATAATTTTTGTCTTTAATATAATGCTAAAATCAGATGAAGCGTAACAATAAGTTTGTTATTATTACCTCCTTTATTGCACCTTACCTTCCGTACCTTTTGCCTTGCTCTTATCATCCTCTAAGATTTCCATCTCCTCACCTCGCTCGTGCTAATGTATTCCCCTTGCTTCCTTCGTCTCATCACAATCGACTTGATAATGGTCCAGGACACACCGAAAAGTCGTCGTCTCTTCAATTTCTAGCGTGTGGTTTGGTACACATAATGCTAAAAGTACAATTAACAATCGACAACATATACTCGTGCACACAAAGACATGTTTACACATGTACGCTCTGAGGCACATGTGCACACATATGTATGATCTGAGGAACATGTGCACACATGAATATTCTGAGGCACCTGTATGCTGTGAAGCACATGTTCACACATGTATGGTGCTGAGGCATGTGTGCACATATGTATGCACATTTTCCCACTCTGGCAGAGTGGGAAAAATGTTGTAAGTAGAGTGCCTCAAGGCTCTGTCCTGGGACCTCTGTTATTCAAAAAATATATAAATGATTTAGATTTACGTTTGAGAAGTAATATTTGCTAATTTGCCGATGATACTAAAATCAGGAGGGAAATAAACACGGAAAAAGACTTACTATCACTTCAAGACGATCTAAATAGGGTTTTGAAATGGTCAAAAGATTGGCAGATGCAGTTTAATGCTGGCAAATGTAAGGTTTTGAGGCTAGGTAATGACGATAGAGTTACATGATACGAGCTAAATGGTGTTGAGCTTGCAAAGTCTGATTGCGAAAGGATCTGGGAGCTATGATGAGTAAGAATTTAAAACAAAAAAATCAATGCATAAATGTTCGTAATAAGGCAAAGAGTACACTGGGATTTATTATTAGAAGCGTTAGTAATAAGACACCTGGTGTTGTTCTTCACCTACAACTTGCTCTGGTTAGGCCCCATTTAGATTATGCAGTTTAGTTTTAGTCGCAGTACAATAGAATTGATATAAATTCGCTAGAATGCATCCAGCACGAGATTACAGAATTCATCCCCCAAATTGGAAACCGATCATGTGAAGAAAGATTGACAAAGCTAAGTTGCATTCTCTGGAAAGGCTAAGGGTTGGGGGTGACATGATGGAGGTATACAAGTGGATGAATGGACATAACGAAGGGAATATTGATAGGGTGTTGAAAGTATCAATACAGGACAGAACCCAAAATAATGGGTATAAATTGGATAGGTTGAGATTTATGAAAGTGTGAGATTTTTTTCTGAACGAAAAAATTTCCTACTGATGTTACGGTAATGTAACTACCTCGCTTGGGAGGCAGACCTCAAACAGATGGAACTGCTACTGCAGATAATTTTACTTTAAGCCTGAGACCAGAGGAAAAGCGGGAGCAAACCGCCAGGCCTCTACCACACGGGTGAAAACCTGTCCACTTGGGCCGCTGGTTCCTTCTAGTGATAAAAACTAATAAAGGGTAATCGACGGGTTCTCACTTCATATTTGTTTAGAAGTGTGGCGCTATGAATCGAACTCGAGCTCCATGGCAGACTCATTTTAAACATAAGCATGCAAGGCGTTGCAGAACATGATAATTTGGACAATATTATTGTGGGATTGAACTTAAACGACCGTGTCTAAGAACAATAACAAATTATTCAACAAAAATCTAGAACTACTACAACAACGAGTTTACGTTACTTTACTGTCTTCCAATGGCACATTAGCAACAGCTAATTCACCAGCCTGATGGACCCACGGACTCCTTACCATCGTTGCTGACTGAATAATGACACTAACGAACAGAGCGGTGCCCACTGGTGACACAAGCTTGCAATCAATATATATCACCGCCCTCTCGGTGAGCAATATACTATTATCACAAATCTTGAACGTCACTCGCAGCCCTCCCAGCGAGGTACCAAGTAACTAGGTGGGTGATCCAACACTGATGAGCCCCGATCAAAATCTTACGTTAACACTTGTCTCTCAAGACACAACAACAGCACTAAAAAAGTACACTAATTGAATTTAATAACAATTACGTTAATCGACAGTCCACAGTGGTCAGCAACAAATCAATTATGTTAACACAATCGCGTCTCAACGACACTCAAATGACAACAATAACTCGAAAGCCTTTAATACATCATACTAGAGACGTCAAGCATTCAGTGAGTAATTTCCAATTAATTACTGTCTCACCGACAGCCTATTAATCCAGACGAGTATGATAGACACTGTTGTCACCCAATTGACAGGTATCTTTCCGGTCTTATGACAAAATTACCTTAACGAGGGTTCTGTTACTCTACTTTACAAGGCTACTCACACCCTGCATAAACAACATCATTAACACTGTGAATTCACCATGTGGCGGGTTCTAATTCCCTTTAATCAGCTACTAGTGCTTAATCTGCCCACAGACAGATACGATAAGTTCAACTAATTTTGACAGCTATGACAGTTCAATTGACTTCGCCCATGACAGGTAATCAACCCCTTACATTAATCGATCACTTAATTACCGACGGCTCATTAATTCATTAACACTACTTTAGTCGCCCTTCCGACAATTCCTCACCACTGCGTAAACTCCCTGTGACTGCTGCTAATTACACAATTTAGCTAGGAGTGCTCAACTGTCACATGGACAGGTAACGGCATCCACAGATTACGTTACTCACAACGCTGTTCAACAACACAACAACCTTTATTAAATAACACTTTCATGTTACACTTAAACCCTTCAATATAATAAATAGACTATTACTACAATTTTGTACATCGGTATCTCTTTGTGTTATCACTCAGTGTAGTTGTTAAGTAATTAACAACTACAAATCTTCCACAGAAAATGGATCTTTACTGATGCTACAGAAAATGGGAAGTCCAAGGGAGTTGTGGAAACTGGGACCCCCCCCCTGATTCTGAATATATATACCCGAGAATTGTCGATGGTACATTCATAGATGTACCATCGATGTACCATTTATTCAGCTATTCAGGCTTATTTTTAAACATCAAACAAATCCACAAGGGCCATGACGAGGATTCGAACCTACATCCGAGATCATCCCAGACGCTGCCTTAATTGGCTGAGCCCTTAATATCAGACTTCCACGCGACTCACAGTGAACCCCATGGGAAAAGCCATTCTAAAATTGGTCCCAAACATTTGGTGTTCTATGGGTCTTTCACAGCCCATTGTAGAAAATAAGAGTTCTGTGTTAGACACACTAAACTATTCAGTTATGCTTCTTCCATACTTCACTTCACTCCTCTTTTTACTTCAAATACGCTAGTATTATCCAACCTAACACATTTCCAATACACACACACACACACCTATTGAAATACACATTTTTCTATGCCAAACATGTTCTAACTTGTTATGCAAAGCCCACAAAACCCAAACAACCATCAAGCCACAACTAGGCGAATCCTACGCCTAGCTAGGCGAACCTGTTACGAACCCTACGATAACCAGGTTCTTTTTAAACTATGATCTAGTCGGCCCAGCCGACAAGAAGATGGGAAACTACAATTAATGGGAGGATCAACTGCTATAGTTCGGTATTTGGATCGTAGATGGCACCGAAGTCCGTCACAAGCACATTTGGACCCCAGTGAAAAACTTTTTTTCATTCTGTGGCCCCTGGGGGTCTAGTCGGAATGATAATGCCCAATTGCTATCAAAATCAATTCTCTCTATATCTCCTTTATTACTACTGGCTTGCACTTGGAAGATGGGGGGGGGGCTATCACTAGGAAGAGGGGGCTAGCACTGTGTCCCCTCTCTTCATTAGGAATATGGGGGACACAAACACTTCCCTTCCCATAGTCGCAGAGAAAAAATCGCAAGGTGTCAGGTCCGGTGAAGGTGGCTGTCATTTCAACAGCACATCTGTTTTGGTGAGTCCGTCGTGTGCTCCACTGTGGTGTGGGAATGTTCTTCACGCCAAAGGTGAGCATTATGCTTACTAACTTCATATAAATTCACAGGAATTAGTACTTCACGCCCGCATCATATCATTTGTCAACGCACTATCATGGAAATAAACATTTTATTCACTTGAGCACTAGGAGACTCGAACCGCCAACCCCACGATCGTGAGGCGGAAGCTCAACCACTGTACTATTGAGACAAGCTACAATATGAAAGATTTCAGAGGCAGTAAACTGCTATCCAAGTGAAATTTTAATCTTTCTTCAGCTTCTACTAAGTTCGTATGAATCTCCACACTTATGTCATATTAATTGTCAACGATACTGTCGTGGAAATAAACATTTCCACATACAAATTGTACATGGAAATATGTACGTACAAATCATACGTACGAATGTACGTATAATATGTATCATATGTACGTACAAATAAACACATACATATCTCCACTCTTATGTCATATAGATTGTCAATGATACTCTCGTGGAAATAAACATTTCATTCACTTGGGCACTAGGAGACTCGAACTGCCGACCCCATAACATTAAGGTGGAAGCTGCTGCTTCCTCCCTCCCTGATGCTAAATAATGTTCATTAGACTAGATTAGGTAAAGTTTAATGTTGTTCGATTAAATAAAGTATATTTATGTTAGGTGTTAGGTTTAGTAATGTATATTTATGTTAGGTGTCAGGTTTAGTAATGTATATTTATGTTAGGTGTTAGGTTTAGTAATGTACATTTATGTTAGGTGTTAGATTTAGTAAATTATATTTGTGTTAGGTGTTAGGTTTAGTAATGTATATATATATATATATGTTAGGTGTTAGGTTTAGTAATGTTTGTTGTTGTTTGGTTAGGTTAAGTATATTTATGTTAGGTTAAGTAGAGTATATTGATGTTTGTTTAGGTAATCTCTACATTACATTAGAAAACTTCTCCGTGTTCACTTGTAACATATTATGAAGCAATCACAACTACGTCATCATGCTCCCTGCCACACTTGCAATTCTTGACCAAGGTAGTTAAGTATCATTTTATGCCTAGATCATTTATTCACTGATCAAATTACATGTCTTCAGAAATAATATGTCCACTGATGTATAGACACTGATGTGACAACTCAAGCGAAGATTTTGAGGTCCATGATGTTGAGGAAGTTTACCGCGCCCTGGATGCTAAGATACCTGGCACAGATCTGCACCTTCACCGGGAATACAAGCCTGCGACAATGGAGAGAAGTGTTATATAGTTATCATATTGTTGTCGGAAAATCCGACACCATTTAATATATCATACAGACAGATAATAATTGCTGCTGTATTACCAACAAGTTACCCATAGAAAACGTAACTTGTAGTGGAATTACCGTCTAAAGAAAACGGGATATCATCACCACATACTATTATATTCTCCACCTATTATGGTGGGAATTATTCTTAAATACATTAGTCTTTGGACTTTACCATCATAAAACATCTCATATAAATTAACTTAATTATCAATATTAAAGTAGAGTAAATGTGACCCTTCTATCACTTTGTCATCTGGACAATGTAAGCCAGGCGTCAAGAGTGAGGAAGGAGGGGAGCCATTGTTGTGTCAGCTCCGAGACGCATGGAGCAAATTCGGCTCCTATCATATCTGGACAATGTCGGCCAGGCGTCAGTAGTATGGAGTGTTAGACATTGTTGATACTAGACCAGAGGCACGGGAGCAAATTCGGCTCCTGTTAATTTTACTTGAACGAAGTGTTATGGAAACCAAAGGTGTACCATTATCACACGCTGTCAACAAATTCAAGTTAAGTGTCTTTCCGAAACCCGTATATCTGTCATTAGTGGCCATTAATGTCATTGGGTAGGGTGACCCGGTTAGATCACGAAATCGCCTCAAACTAAAGGTAATTAAGCCAGGTCTTTAAGGTTCCATGTACAGTATTTTCTCTGATATAGCTTGTCATATATAGTATCTGGCTTTACAGTTAGCGCCCTTTTGACAGGTCAAGACGAGGAAGACTTTGTGCACCAGTTACTGGGTGATGGAAGCTACCTCAAAGAGGATAATTTGGTATCTACACCCTAGTTATACCTGGTGGACTAACCTGCTGTACTATAAGATAAGGAACCTTTTCAATGTATGTAGTTAATACTGTAGTTTGATTGGCTGCATATATATTTAATTAATATAAACCCCCCTAACGTGTAGAGGATCGATTTGTGAGATTGAGATTATTGCAGAAATACAGTCCACTTATCATTATACAAATTGCTATCGAAGTATATAAATTAACGTAAATATAAATTCATATAAATTAAATAAATATAAATCTCACAGGTCGGTTCCCACAATTGTAATAGTCAAAAGAACTTTATATATTATATGAATGCCGTTTATAATCAGCTTGGAACAAAGATAATGTAGTCTCTTAACGTCAGAACAAAGTTTTATCAAAGAAATAGAGCCTATAATGGCAAAACATTTGTATTCTAGTATAAATACATCAGTTTATTATCAAGTTAATATGAAAAATAATATGGTGTATTAGTTTTATAATATATATAAAAAACTAATATATATATATATATATATATATATATATATATATATATATATATATATATATATATATATATACATATATATATATATACATATATATATATATATATATATATATATATATATATATATATATATATATATATATAAATATATATATATATATATATATATATATATATTATTAAATATGACCGAAAAAGTAAGATTAATAATTCTAACACGAATTTTCTCAATCTTTCGTACATTACGCTTCACTGTTGGAGGTAAATCAAAAATCAATTCTCCAAAATTCATTTTTATTTCTAGTATGACGCGACACGGGCGCGTTTCGTAAAACTTATTACATTTTCAAAGACTTTAGTTCACAAATACACAACTGAATAGAACTTACGTATCTCCGATTTTATATCTACATTTGTAGATTTCTAGTCTGACGCGACACGGGCGCGTTTCGTAAAACTTATTACATTTTCAAAGACTATAGTTCACAAATACACAACTGAATAGAACTTACGTATCTCCGATTTTATATCTACAAATGTAGATATAAAATCGGAGATACGTAAGTTCTATTCAGTTGTGTATTTGTGAACTAAAGTCTTTGAAAATGTAATAAGTTTTACGAAACGCGCCCGTGTCGCGTCATACTAGAAATAAAAATGAATTTTGGAGAATTGATTTTTGATTTACCTCCAACAGTGAAGCGTAATGTACGAAAGATTGAGAAAATTCGTGTTAGAATTATTAATCTTACTTTTTCGGTCATATTTAATAATATATGTCTACAGGAAAGACTGCTACCAAAATATACTAATATATATATATATATATATTATTATAGTCTTGTGGGTTGGTTGGTGTTGTCGTCGTTGATCCTTCTCTATGGACAACCCAACCCACAACTCGGTAGAGTGCTTATACTAGGAGATCACCCTTGGGGCTTCTGGCTCTTGGAGAGGGGCTCAACGTCACACGTTTAGGGGATGTGGCTCCAACACTTAGCCTCGTTGTCACGTGCACACACCCACTCGAGCCGCTGTGACTCCCCACTCTCTCCTTATGAGATATGATCTCCTCAATCCCCTATGACTTACTAGTATTACCTCCTACCCTGTCCACAGCAGTGGTTCTTGGTTCTTTCTCTCTCTCTCTCCTTCTTTACTACCTCCTGGGAAGCCTCACTAGGACAAGGGCAAACACCGGCAAATTGGGATACATTTACTGGACAAAGCACATACACAATACATACACACATACAGTAATAATGAATCCTATACTCTATACTATTACAATCAGGATGCACTCCAACATCATCAGAACTCTATCATCAGCTTATCAAGTGGTATCCTATCTCCTGGTTCCCCACCTGATACTATCAACCGCCTCAAGTTGATCAAGTCTACATACACTGTTGTACCATCAGCAAGAGAATATATATATGTATCTATAAATGTGTACAAAGAAAATCAGCATTTGAATGCAATAACATATATCAGTATAAATGTTCATTGATACACAACAATGATCAATCGATCACTCAATCAGTCCTAGAATGCATACATCTGTAGGTAATCCAGCCTACGACTGTAACTCTAAACTTCAGTATAAAACACTCCTTGACGTAAGAATGCAAACAACCACTCACCTCTCACTGCATCTTGCACACTAATGACAACCAAACACTATCAACTCCCTACAATTAATCTACCAGAACTTCCCTTCCACCTATGGAAGTTCACTACCCTAATATCTTTAGGTTCTTCCGGGCTTCACTACCAGGATCCTCTGCAGCTCCTCCAGGCTGCTATCATGAAGTTTCCTTGAGCAACTACGGTGCTTCACCTTCTGCTAGGGTCCTCCACAGCTCTCTTGGCTGCTACACCATGAAGTTCCCTCGAGCTTCTCCACCTCTACAGAAGCACGTGACACTCCTCTACACTGCCTCTCACAGCTCGAGGTCCTCGCCTCCACCACCTTGGAGTCTCATCAACTACTTCATCTGTGCTGGCTTCGAAGTTCTCAGCAACTTCTTCCCCAAAGACAAACCTGCAACCCATCGACACTCCAATAAAATGTTTCCCCTTTAACACATAAACACAAATAATCACACAATATGCTTATATCAAACCTCTATCTGTCCTCTACATACAGTGAGAGTGGACTCCCCCGTTTTGGGCGGGTCCATACTCCACCTCGCCCGGCGGAGGTCCTCACTCACTCCGCCTCACTCACTCAGGGAGGGGCCTTCGCCGTCGGAGCTCTCAGTCACCTGCCAGCGCTCAGAGGGGATGGACGTCGCTCTGTGTTCCTCCCTCTCCACTCTCTTATTTTAGGCTTTCTGCCTTATTAAAACATGTCTAACTTATCAATAAACATTGCTACTGTCGCTGGGCACACGACCAACTACAAGCAATCACTATGAACTGGCGTATATCGTGCTTACCACAGATTGTCTGGTCGAGGGCGCTCCTTCCTCTGACGAAGCTTGTCAGGGCGCTTCCACGGCCCACAATAATGCCTCTGGGCGGTTTAATAAACACTTCTCATCGCCCACGACTTGAGACCACACGTCCCCAGCTCGATTCCACAGCTGGTACGTCTGCACACTTCTCTTCTCTTCGAGATATATCACTAGGGGTTCCCTTCTGACGGGAGCTCAACGGAGCGCGGCTTTCCCCCTGCGATGTCTGGCCTCAAGTGAGGTCAAAGCCCCTCCAGAAGCGAGCCTCACGCCTCCAGCAAAATGCCCACATCTCCTAGCCAGTCATTTATCTGTTTTCTTCTTCATTTCCCATAATCTTAAACTGTCCATTGAATCCAACATACTATTTTTCATCTGTGTTATCGCCTCAATATTCGCTAGACCTTCTAATCAGGTCAGGCTTGATGAATAACTCTCAAAGAGGGAGACTCGTTTCTCCTGCAGGCTGAGATCATAACACTATATATATATTATATATATATATATATATATATATATATATATATATATATATATATATATATATATATATATACATATATATATATATATATATATATATATATATATATATATATATATATATATATATATATATATATGTCGTACCTAGTAGCCAGAACTCACTTCTCAGCCTACTATTCAAGGCCCGATTTGCCTAATAAGCCAAGTTTTCCTGAATTAATATATTTACTATAATTTTTTTCTTATAAAATGGTAAAGCAACCCTTTTCTCTATGTATGAGGTCAATTTTTTTTTATTGGAGTTAAAATTAACGTAGATATATAACCGAACCTAACCATCCCTACCTAACCTAACCTAACCTATATTTATAGGTAAGGTTAGGTTAGGTAGCCAAAAAAAGCTAAGTTAGGTTAGGTTAGGTAGGTTAGGTAGACGAAAAAACATTAATTCATGAAAACTTGGCTTATTAGGCAAATCGGGCCTTGAATAGTAGGCTGAGAAGTGCGTTCTGGCTATTAGGTACGACATATATATATATATATATATATATATATATATATATATATATATATATATATATATATAATGTCGTACCTAGTAGCCAGAACGCACTTCTCAGCCTACTATGCAAGGCCCGATTTGCCTAATAAGCCAAGTTTTCATGAATTAATTGTTTTTCGATTACCTAACCTAACTTTTTCTGCTACCTAACCTAACCTAACCTATAAAGATAGGTTAGGTTAGGTAGGGTTGGTTAGGTTCGGTCATATATCTACGTTAATTTTAACTCCAATAAAAAAAATTGATCTCATACATAATGAAATGGGTAGCTTTATCATTTCATAAGAAAAAAATTAGGGAAAATATATTAATTCAGGAAAACTTGGCTTATTAGGCAAATCGGGCCTTGCAAAGTAGGCCGAGAAGTGCGTTCTGGCTACTAGGTACGACATATATATATATATATATATATATATATATATATATATATATATACGATTTGCCTAATAAGCCAAGTTTTCATGAATTAATTATTTTTCGATTACCTAACCTACCTAACCTAACCTAACTTTTTCGGCTACCTAACCTAACGTAACCTATAAAGATAGGTTAGGTTAGGTTAGGTAGGGTTGGTTAGGTTCGGTCATATATCTACGTTAATTTTAACTCCAATAAAAAAAAATTGACCTCATACATAATGAAATGGGTAGCTTTATCATTTCGTAAGAAAAAAATTTGAGAAAATATATTAATTCAGGAAAACTTGGCTTATTAGGCATATTGGGCCTTGCATAGTAGGCTGAGAAGTGCGTTCTGGCTACTAGGTACGACATATATATATATATAGCTATCCTATACTCCACCTGCCAAAGATTATTGGGGAATATAAACCTGGATATGCGTATGGAAATGTCAAGACACACAAGCCTGGAAACCCACTTCAGCCAATCATTAGCCAGATACCCACACCCACGTACAGACTGGCGAAGCGACTCAACGGCCTGCTGACTCCTTATGTCCCTTGCGCCTTCAGCCTGAAGTCCCCAAAAGAATTTGTTGACTTACTGCGGGGCACACGGGCCACAGGGATAAGAGCCTCGTTGGACGCAGAATCAATGTTCACCAACGTACCTGTGGACGAGACAATCGGGATGATAGCCGACAGAGTGTATCGTGATCCAGCCTGTACTCCTCTTGACATATCAGAGAATATTCTAAGGAAACTACTCCAAGCTTGTACTAAAGAGGCACCCTTCTTGAGCCCGGATGGGCACATGTATAAGCAAGTAGATGGGGTCGCCATGGGTTCTCCCCTAGGTGTCCTGTTTGCAAACTTCTACATGGGTACCATCGAGCAAAAAGTCTTAGTCGACATGAACTTGAAACCGGCCATATACTGCAGGTATGTTGACGACATTTTTACACAGGTACCTGATGTCAGACATCTGCAGGAGCTGAAGGAGGCGTTTGAGCAGAGTTCCGTGCTGCGTTTCACTTACGAGATGGAAAAGGATGGGAAGCTGCCCTTTCTAGATGAAACAGTCATGGAAAAGAGCGGAGGTTTCCACACTGCAGTCTACACTAAGGAAACGAACATAGGAATGTGCCTAAATGCCAACAGCGACTGCCAGACAGGTACAAGAGGAGTGTTGCTAACGCATATGTCGACCGTGCTCTCAGCCACAGCTCAGAATGGAAGCAATTCGACGAAGAACTCTGTAGGGTAAGGCAGGTCCTAGTCAACAACGGCTTCTCCAATGGTTTCGTCGAAGACATCATAAGAAGGAAAGTGAAACGCCATGCAACCTCTGAAGAGACAACTAACACAACACCTATACCCCCTATTAGACTATTTTACAGGAACTTCTTTTCCACAGCTCATAAAACGGAGGAAAGGGTCCTGAAAGATATTGTTAATAGAAACGTTATCCCTACAGACAAAAATCAGAGGATACAACTGACGATTTACTATAAAACCAGAAAAACGGCCAGCCTACTCATGAGAAACTCTCCAGACACAAAACAGAACGCTTTAAAAGAGACCAACGTCGTCTATGCCTTCAAATGCCCTCTTGGGGACTGTAAGCTCCAAAAAACCCAGTATATAGGCAAGACAACAACATCTCTTTCTAGGCGTTTAACGATGCATAAGCAACAGGGCTCCATTAAGGAACATATAATCTCTTCCCACAACCAAACCATCGCCAGAGAAATCCTAGTAAACAACACAGAAATCATCGATAGATACAGTGATAGCAGACGGCTTGACGTTTGCGAGGCACTACACATTAAAAAGTTAATACCAGCAATCAACAGCCAATTATTGCACAACTATATTCTACCCACCTCAAGACTCCGCTCCAATATAGAAGCATCAAGAAATATGGACCAATAGGCTTTCTACAATCACTTCCATTCAATACCCATTGTTTCGTGTTCTGTCTTGTGTTGATGAATTTAATACCCTATTAATACCACCTCACCCCATCCACCTCACTCAAATGTAGATATAAACAAATCGGAGATGTGTAAGTTCTATTCAGTTGTGTATGTGTAAACTAAAGTCTTTGAAAATGTAATAAGTTTTACGAAACGCGCTCAAGTGTCGCGTCAGACTAGAAATAAAAATGAATTTTGGAGAATTGATTTTTGAATTACCACCAACAGTGAAAAGGAATGTACGAAAGATCGAGAAAATTCGTGTTAGAATTATTAATCTTACTTTTTCGGTCATATTTAATAATATATGTCTACAGGAAAGACTGCTACCAAAATATACTAATATATATATATATATATATATATATATATATATATATATATATATATATATATATATATATATATATATATATATATATATATATATATACACTATAGAGTGTATTACACTTATTTATACAATTTGCACAACGTTTCGAACCTCCATGGTTAATTCTCAAGTGAACAGATCTTACAATGCTGGTTGATTTTATACCCGCACTGGGTCAGGTGATAATACAATGAAGGTGAAAACATGGGGAAAAACATGAGGTTTTCACGTGAAAACATGAAAACATATATATAATATATATATATATATATATACATATATATATATATATATATATATATATATATATATATATATATATATATATATATATATATATATTAGTATATTTTGGTAGCAGTCTTTCCTGTAGACATATATTATTAAATATGACCGAAAAAGTTAGATTAATAATTCTAACACGAATTTTCTCGATCTTTCGTACATTTCTTTTCACTGCTGGTGGTAATTCAAAAATGAATTCTCCAAAATTCATTTTTATTTCTAGTCAGACGCGACACTTGAGTGCGTTTCGTAAAACTTATTACATTTTCAAAGACTTTAATTTACACATACACAACTGAATAGAACTTACACATCTCCGATTTGTTTATATCTACATTTGAGTGAGGTGGATGGGGTGAGGTGGTATTAATAGGGTATTAAATTCATCAACACAATACAGAACACGAAACAATGGGTATTGAATGGAAGTGATTGTAGAAAGCCTATTGGTCCATATTTCTTGATGCTTCTATATTGGAGCGGAGTCTTGAGGTGGGTAGAATATAGTTGTGCATTAATTGGCTGTTGATTGCTGGTGTTGACTTCTTAATGTGTAGTGCCTCGCAAACGTCAAGCCGTCTGCTATCGCTGTATCTATCGATGATTTCTGTGTTGTTTACTAGGATTTCTCTGGCGATGGTTTGGTTGTGGGAAGAGATTGTATGTTCCTTAATGGAGCCCTGTTGCATAAGCAACAGGGCTCAATCGTGTTCTGTCTTGTGTTGATGAATTTAATACCCTATTAATACCACCTCACCCCATCCACCTCACTCAAGTGTAGATATAAACAAATCGGAGATGTGTAAGTTCTATTCAGTTGTGAATGTGTAAACTAAAGTCTTTGAAAATGTAATAAGTTTTACGAAACGCGCTCAAGTGTCGCGTCAGACTAGAAATAAAAATGAATTTTGGAGAATTGATTTTTGAATTACCACCAGCAGTGAAAAGAAATGTACGAAAGATTGAGAAAATTCGTGTTAGAATTATTAATCTTACTTTTTCGGTCATATTTAATAATATATATATATATATATATATATATATATATATATATATATATATATATATATATATATATATATATATATATGCAAACAAGCCTGAATGGTCCCCAGGACTATATGCGACTGAAAACTCACACCCCAGAAGTGACTCGAACCCATACTCCCAGGAGCAACGCAACTGGTAACTACAGGGCGCCTTAATCCGCTTGACCATCACGGCCGGACAAAAGGAAGTGATAGCCGAGGCTATTTGAACCACTTCCCCGCCGGCAACTCGGATGGTAATCTTGGGCATAGCATTTCACCAAATCACCTCATTCTTTGGGGCACACGTGAGGAACACAAATGCAAACAAGCCTGAATGGTCCCCAGGACTATATGCGACTGAAAACTCACACCCCAGAAGTGACTGGAACCCATTCTCCCAGGAGCAACGCAACTGGTAACTACAGGGCGCCTTAATCCGCTTGACCATCACGGCCGGACAAAAGGAAGTGATAGCCGATTCCCCAAAGAATGAGGTGATTTGGTGAAATGCTATGCCCAAGATTACCATCCGAGTTGCCGGCGGGGAAGTGGTTCAAATAGCCTCGGCTATCACTTCCTTTTGTCCGGCCATGATGGTCAAGCGGATTAAGGCGCCCTGTAGTTACCAGTTGCGTTGCTCCTGGGAGTATGGGTTCGAGTCACTTCTGGGGTGTGAGTTTTCAGTCATATATATATATATATATATATTATATATATATATATATATATATATATATATATATATATATATATATATATATATATATATATATATATATATATATGCTTAAGGCACAACTCTCCTAAACACGAGAGTGAAGTATACAACTTTAGAACACTTTCCCACCAGGAGACTCGAACCCTAGCCAGCACAGAAGCCTTCCAGCAACTGGCATAACAGGTACGCCTTAACCCTCTTCACCACCTGCTCAGACCCTTAAAAGAGATGGTAATTTCGGAGTATTTAAATACACCAAAGATCAACACCTCCCAAGAGCACTAGAGCAAGTGAGGGGTCATTTAGACGTTAATTTCATCAAGTCCCTGTTAATATGGGAAGACACAGTGTCTATGCTTAAGGCACAACTCTCCTAAACACGAGAGTGAAGTATACAACTTTAGAACACTTTCCCACCAGGAGACTCGAACCCTAGCCAGCACAGAAGCCTTCCAGCAACTGGCATAACAGGTACGCCTTAACCCTCTTCACCACCTGCTCAGACCCTTAAAAGAGATGGTAATTTCGGAGTATTTAAATACACCAAAGATCAACACCTCCCAAGAGCACTAGAGCAAGTGAGGGGTCATTTAGACGTTAATTTCATCAAGTCCCTGTTAATATGGGAAGACACAGTGTCTATGCTTAAGGCACAACTCTCCTAAACACGAGAGTGAAGTATACAACTTTAGAACACTTTCCCACCAGGAGACTCGAACCCTAGCCAGCACAGAAGCCTTCCAGCAACTGGCATAACAGGTACGCCTTAACCCTCTTCACCACCTGCTCAGACCCTTAAAAGAGATGGTAATTTCGGAGTATTTAAATACACCAAAGATCAACACCTCCCAAGAGCACTAGAGCAAGTGAGGGGTCATTTAGACGTTAATTTCATCAAGTCCCTGTTAATATGGGAAGACACAGTGTCTATGCTTAAGGCACAACTCTCCTAAACACGAGAGTGAAGTATACAACTTTAGAACACTTTCCCACCAGGAGACTCGAACCCTAGCCAGCACAGAAGCCTTCCAGCAACTGGCATAACAGGTACGCCTTAACCCTCTTCACCACCTGCTCAGACCCTTAAAAGAGATGGTAATTTCGGAGTATTTAAATACACCAAAGATCAACACCTCCCAAGAGCACTAGAGCAAGTGAGGGGTCATTTAGACGTTAATTTCATCAAGTCCCTGTTAATATGGGAAGACACAGTGTCTATGCTTAAGGCACAACTCTCCTAAACACGAGAGTGAAGTATACAACTTTAGAACACTTTCCCACCAGGAGACTCGAACCCTAGCCAGCACAGAAGCCTTCCAGCAACTGGCATAACAGGTACGCCTTAACCCTCTTCACCACCTGCTCAGACCCTTAAAAGAGATGGTAATTTCGGAGTATTTAAATACACCAAAGATCAACACCTCCCAAGAGCACTAGAGCAAGTGAGGGGTCATTTAGACGTTAATTTCATCAAGTCCCTGTTAATATGGGAAGACACAGTGTCTATGCTTAAGGCACAACTCTCCTAAACACGAGAGTGAAGTATACAACTTTAGAACACTTTCCCACCAGGAGACTCGAACCCTAGCCAGCACAGAAGCCTTCCAGCAACTGGCATAACAGGTACGCCTTAACCCTCTTCACCACCTGCTCAGACCCTTAAAAGAGATGGTAATTTCGGAGTATTTAAATACACCAAAGATCAACACCTCCCAAGAGCACTAGAGCAAGTGAGGGGTCATTTAGACGTTAATTTCATCAAGTCCCTGTTAATATGGGAAGACACAGTGTCTATGCTTAAGGCACAACTCTCCTAAACACGAGAGTGAAGTATACAACTTTAGAACACTTTCCCACCAGGAGACTCGAACCCTAGCCAGCACAGAAGCCTTCCAGCAACTGGCATAACAGGTACGCCTTAACCCTCTTCACCACCTGCTGAGACCCTTAAAAGAGATGGTAATTTCGGAGTATTTAAATACACCAAAGATCAACACCTCCCAAGAGCACTAGAGCAAGTGAGGGGTCATTTAGACGTTAATTTCATCAAGTCCCTGTTAATATGGGAAGACACAGTGTCTATGCTTAAGGCACAACTCTCCTAAACACGAGAGTGAAGTATACAACTTTAGAACACTTTCCCACCAGGAGACTCGAACCCTAGCCAGCACAGAAGCCTTCCAGCAACTGGCATAACAGGTACGCCTTAACCCTCTTCACCACCTGCTCAGACCCTTAAAAGAGATGGTAATTTCGGAGTATTTAAATACACCAAAGATCAACACCTCCCAAGAGCACTAGAGCAAGTGAGGGGTCATTTAGACGTTAATTTCATCAAGTCCCTGTTAATATGGGAAGACACAGTGTCTATGCTTAAGGCACAACTCTCCTAAACACGAGAGTGAAGTATACAACTTTAGAACACTTTCCCACCAGGAGACTCGAACCCTAGCCAGCACAGAAGCCTTCCAGCAACTGGCATAACAGGTACGCCTTAACCCTCTTCACCACCTGCTCAGACCCTTAAAAGAGATGGTAATTTCGGAGTATTTAAATACACCAAAGATCAACACCTCCCAAGAGCACTAGAGCAAGTGAGGGGTCATTTAGACGTTAATTTCATCAAGTCCCTGTTAATATGGGAAGACACAGTGTCTATGCTTAAGGCACAACTCTCCTAAACACGAGAGTGAAGTATACAACTTTAGAACACTTTCCCACCAGGAGACTCGAACCCTAGCCAGCACAGAAGCCTTCCAGCAACTGGCATAACAGGTACGCCTTAACCCTCTTCACCACCTGCTCAGACCCTTAAAAGAGATGGTAATTTCGGAGTATTTAAATACACCAAAGATCAACACCTCCCAAGAGCACTAGAGCAAGTGAGGGGTCATTTAGACGTTAATTTCATCAAGTCCCTGTTAATATGGGAAGACACAGTGTCTATGCTTAAGGCACAACTCTCCTAAACACGAGAGTGAAGTATACAACTTTAGAACACTTTCCCACCAGGAGACTCGAACCCTAGCCAGCACAGAAGCCTTCCAGCAACTGGCATAACAGGTACGCCTTAACCCTCTTCACCACCTGCTCAGACCCTTAAAAGAGATGGTAATTTCGGAGTATTTAAATACACCAAAGATCAACACCTCCCAAGAGCACTAGAGCAAGTGAGGGGTCATTTAGACGTTAATTTCATCAAGTCCCTGTTAATATGGGAAGACACAGTGTCTATGCTTAAGGCACAACTCTCCTAAACACGAGAGTGAAGTATACAACTTTAGAACACTTTCCCACCAGGAGACTCGAACCCTAGCCAGCACAGAAGCCTTCCAGCAACTGGCATAACAGGTACGCCTTAACCCTCTTCACCACCTGCTCAGACCCTTAAAAGAGATGGTAATTTCGGAGTATTTAAATACACCAAAGATCAACACCTCCCAAGAGCACTAGAGCAAGTGAGGGGTCATTTAGACGTTAATTTCATCAAGTCCCTGTTAATATGGGAAGACACAGTGTCTATGCTTAAGGCACAACTCTCCTAAACACGAGAGTGAAGTATACAACTTTAGAACACTTTCCCACCAGGAGACTCGAACCCTAGCCAGCACAGAAGCCTTCCAGCAACTGGCATAACAGGTACGCCTTAACCCTCTTCACCACCTGCTCAGACCCTTAAAAGAGATGGTAATTTCGGAGTATTTAAATACACCAAAGATCAACACCTCCCAAGAGCACTAGAGCAAGTGAGGGGTCATTTAGACGTTAATTTCATCAAGTCCCTGTTAATATGGGAAGACACAGTGTCTATGCTTAAGGCACAACTCTCCTAAACACGAGAGTGAAGTATACAACTTTAGAACACTTTCCCACCAGGAGACTCGAACCCTAGCCAGCACAGAAGCCTTCCAGCAACTGGCATAACAGGTACGCCTTAACCCTCTTCACCACCTGCTCAGACCCTTAAAAGAGATGGTAATTTCGGAGTATTTAAATACACCAAAGATCAACACCTCCCAAGAGCACTAGAGCAAGTGAGGGGTCATTTAGACGTTAATTTCATCAAGTCCCTGTTAATATGGGAAGACACAGTGTCTATGCTTAAGGCACAACTCTCCTAAACACGAGAGTGAAGTATACAACTTTAGAACACTTTCCCACCAGGAGACTCGAACCCTAGCCAGCACAGAAGCCTTCCAGCAACTGGCATAACAGGTACGCCTTAACCCTCTTCACCACCTGCTCAGACCCTTAAAAGAGATGGTAATTTCGGAGTATTTAAATACACCAAAGATCAACACCTCCCAAGAGCACTAGAGCAAGTGAGGGGTCATTTAGACGTTAATTTCATCAAGTCCCTGTTAATATGGGAAGACACAGTGTCTATGCTTAAGGCACAACTCTCCTAAACACGAGAGTGAAGTATACAACTTTAGAACACTTTCCCACCAGGAGACTCGAACCCTAGCCAGCACAGAAGCCTTCCAGCAACTGGCATAACAGGTATGCCTTAACCCTCTTCACCACCTGCTCAGACCCTTAAAAGAGATGGTAATTTCGGAGTATTTAAATACACCAAAGATCAACACCTCCCAAGAGCACTAGAGCAAGTGAGGGGTCATTTAGACGTTAATTTCATCAAGTCCCTGTTAATATGGGAAGACACAGTGTCTATGCTTAAGGCACAACTCTCCTAAACACGAGAGTGAAGTATACAACTTTAGAACACTTTCCCACCAGGAGACTCGAACCCTAGCCAGCACAGAAGCCTTCCAGCAACTGGCATAACAGGTACGCCTTAACCCTCTTCACCACCTGCTGAGACCCTTAAAAGAGATGGTAATTTCGGAGTATTTAAATACACCAAAGATCAACACCTCCCAAGAGCACTAGAGCAAGTGAGGGGTCATTTAGACGTTAATTTCATCAAGTCCCTGTTAATATGGGAAGACACAGTGTCTATGCTTAAGGCACAACTCTCCTAAACACGAGAGTGAAGTATACAACTTTAGAACACTTTCCCACCAGGAGACTCGAACCCTAGCCAGCACAGAAGCCTTCCAGCAACTGGCATAACAGGTACGCCTTAACCTCT
>NC_091209.1:25222706-25232706 GCF_040958095.1 Procambarus clarkii
ATGTCGTACCTAGTAGCCAGAACGCACTTCTCAGCCTACTATGCAAGGCCCGATTTGCCTAATAAGCCAAGTTTTCATGAATTAATTGTTTTTCGACTACCTAACCTACCTAACCAAACCTAACCTAACTTTTTCGGCTACCTAACCTAACCTAACCTATAAAGATAGGTTAGGTTAGGTAGGGTTGGTTAGGTTCGGTCATATATCTTTGTTAATTTTATCTCCAATAACAAAAAATTGACCTCATACATAATGAAATGGGTAGCTTTATCATTTCATAAGAAAAAAAATTAGAGAATATATATATATATATATATATATATATATATATATATATATATATATATATATATATAACTGAAAACTCACACCCCAGAAGTGACTCGAACCCATACTCCCAGAAGCCACGCAACTGGTATGTACAAGACGCCTTAATCCACTTGACCATCACGACCGGACATAATGAGGTGATAGCCGAGGCTATATGAACCACCCCACCGCCGGCACTCGGATAGTTATCTTGGGCATAGCATTTTACCAAATCACCTCATTCTTTGGGGCACACGTGAGGAACACAAATGCGAACAAGCCTGAATGGTCCCCAGGACATATGCAACTGAAAACTCACACCCCAGAAGTGACTCGAACCCATACTCCCAGAAGCCACGCAACTGGTATGTACAAGACGCCTTAATCCACTTGACCATCACGACCGGACATAATGAGGTGATAGCCGAGGCTATATGAACCACCCCACCGCCGGCACTCGGATAGTTATCTTGGGCATAGCATTTTACCAAATCACCTCATTCTTTGGTAAAATGCTATGCCCAAGATAACTATCCGAGTGCCGGCGGTGGGGTGGTTCATATAGCCTCGGCTATCACCTCATTATGTCCGGTCGTGATGGTCAAGTGGATTAAGGCGTCTTGTACATACCAGTTGCGTGGCTTCTGGGAGTATGGGTTCGAGTCACTTCTGGGGTGTGAGTTTTCAGTTGCATATGTCCTGGGGACCATTCAGGCTTGTTCGCATTTGTGTTCCTCACGTGTGCCCCAAAGAATGAGGTGATTTGGTAAAATGCTATGCCCAAGATAACTATCCGAGTGCCGGCGGTGGGGTGGTTCATATAGCCTCGGCTATCACCTCATTATGTCCGGTCGTGATGGTCAAGTGGATTAAGGCGTCTTGTACATACCAGTTGCGTGGCTTCTGGGAGTATGGGTTCGAGTCACTTCTGGGGTGTGAGTTTTCAGTTGCATATGTCCTGGGGACCATTCAGGCTTGTTCGCATTTGTGTTCCTCACGTGTGCCCCAAAGAATGAGGTGATTTGGTAAAATGCTATGCCCAAGATAACTATCCGAGTGCCGGCGGTGGGGTGGTTCATATAGCCTCGGCTATCACCTCATTATGTCCGGTCGTGATGGTCAAGTGGATTAAGGCGTCTTGTACATACCAGTTGCGTGGCTTCTGGGAGTATGGGTTCGAGTCACTTCTGGGGTGTGAGTTTTCAGTTGCATATGTCCTGGGGACCATTCAGGCTTGTTCGCATTTGTGTTCCTCACGTGTGCCCCAAAGAATGAGGTGATTTGGTAAAATGCTATGCCCAAGATAACTATCCGAGTGCCGGCGGTGGGGTGGTTCATATAGCCTCGGCTATCACCTCATTATGTCCGGTCGTGATGGTCAAGTGGATTAAGGCGTCTTGTACATACCAGTTGCGTGGCTTCTGGGAGTATGGGTTCGAGTCACTTCTGGGGTGTGAGTTTTCAGTTGCATATGTCCTGGGGACCATTCAGGCTTGTTCGCATTTGTGTTCCTCACGTGTGCCCCAAAGAATGAGGTGATTTGGTAAAATGCTATGCCCAAGATAACTATCCGAGTGCCGGCGGTGGGGTGGTTCATATAGCCTCGGCTATCACCTCATTATGTCCGGTCGTGATGGTCAAGTGGATTAAGGCGTCTTGTACATACCAGTTGCGTGGCTTCTGGGAGTATGGGTTCGAGTCACTTCTGGGGTGTGAGTTTTCAGTTGCATATGTCCTGGGGACCATTCAGGCTTGTTCGCATTTGTGTTCCTCACGTGTGCCCCAAAGAATGAGGTGATTTGGTAAAATGCTATGCCCAAGATAACTATCCGAGTGCCGGCGGTGGGGTGGTTCATATAGCCTCGGCTATCACCTCATTATGTCCGGTCGTGATGGTCAAGTGGATTAAGGCGTCTTGTACATACCAGTTGCGTGGCTTCTGGGAGTATGGGTTCGAGTCACTTCTGGGGTGTGAGTTTTCAGTTGCATATGTCCTGGGGACCATTCAGGCTTGTTCGCATATATATATATATATATATATATATATATATATATATATATATATATATATGACAATGTCAGACCACGGAGGAAAAATGAAACAGGAATTCAGATGGGTCAATAATGTCCACGTATTGTACCTCACCTCACTCCACCATTCTCTCCTGCCTATTTATGTCCAGTACTCGATCTGTAAAATTACTCCTTCTGATGTTGTATTAATATACGAAAGTACTTAAGGAAATTCCTGTTTCATTTTTCCTCCGTGGTCCTACATTGTCACATTTTTAATCACGTTTTTATTTTTTTATTTACACACATACACACACACACACACACACACACACACACACACACACACACACACACACACACACACACACACACACACACACACAGACACACACACACACACACACACACACACACACACATATATATATATATATATATATATATATATATATATATATATATATATATATATATATATATATATATATATATATATATATATATACAGAGAAAGAGAGAGAGAGAGAGAGAGAGAGAGAGAGAGAGAGAGAGAGAGAGAGAGAGAGAGAGAGAGAGAGAGAGAGAGAGAGAGAGAGAGAGAGAGAGAGAGAGAGAGAAAGAGAGAGAGATGGAAAAAATATTAGAATTAAAAAAAATATTAGAGCAAACTGTCGCAAACCTTTCCAATTGAGATATCTTCAGAGCGTGAGATCCATGAGTGGATGTGCTTGACACAGAGTGGGATGGAGATACAGAGGAAGGAGCGCGAGTGTGTGGGAGGTGGCCGTCGTCAACGACCAGGACGCCCTCCAACAACCCTCCCAGCAATGGTGTTATTATGTGTGCCGCAGCAGAAAACCTGTTCTCAGGCGGCGCTGACGCAGACGGTGCAGGAGCAGAGTTACACGAGAGGGGAATGGACTCTGCGCCCGAGGAGTGATTGGGCAAGGCAAAGATTGAAGTGTTGCAGGCAGGTTCACACAAATTTTCTGTCACAACCCATATCCAGCGAGTTCTCTGAAATATACAACAATTATGTTAACTCGAAAAATATGTACACATGTAATTGCTTTACAATATTTATACAAGGAACAGCTTTACAATATGTGCACATGTAACAGCCTTGCAAAATATGCACATGTAACAGTTTTACAATATTTACACATGTAACAGCCTTACAATATGTTCACATGTAACAGCTTTATAATAATTACACAAGTAATAGCTTGCAATATGTGCATATGTAACATCTTTACAATATGTGCACATGTAATAGCTTTACAATATGTGCACATGTAACAATTTTACAATATGTGCACATGTTACAGCTTTACAATATGTGCACATGTAACAGCCTTACAATATGTGCACATGTAATAGCTTTACAATATGTGCACATGTAACAGCCTTACAATATGTGCACATGTTACAGCTTTACAATATGTGCACATGTAACAGCCTTACAATATGTGCACATGTAATAGCTTTACAATATCTGCATATGTAACAGGTTTGCAATATATTCACCTAGTTGTATTCACCTAGTTGTGCTTGCGGGGGTTGAGCTCTGCTCTTTCTGCCAGCCTCTCAACTGTCAATCAACTGTTTCTACTACTACTTTTTTTCCACACTTCACACACACACACACACGCCAGGAAGCGGCCCGTGACAGCTGACTAACTCCCAGGTACCTATTTACTGCTAAGTAACGGGGGCATAGGGCGAAAGAAACTTTGTCCATCGTTTCTCGCCGGCGCCCGGGATCGAACTCGGGACCACAGGATCACGTGTCCAGCGTGCTGTCCGCTCGTAACTGCTTTGCAATATGTGCATATGTAACAGCTTTGCAGTATGTGCATATGTAACAGCTTTGCAATATGTGCATATGTAACAGCTTTACAATATGTGCATATGTAACAGCTTTACAATATGTGCATATGTAACAGCTTTGCAATATGTGCATATGTAACAGCTTTACAATATGTGCATATGTAACAGCTTTACAATATGTGCATATGTAACAGCTTTACAATATGTGCATATGTAACAGCTTTACAATATGTGCATATGTAACAGCTTTGCAATATGTGCATATGTAACAGCTTTACAATATGTGCATATGTAACAGCTTTACAATATGTGCAAATGTAACAGCTTTGCAATATGTGCATATGTAACAGCTTTACAATATGTGCATATGTAACAGCTTTACAATATGTGCATATGTAACAGCTTTACACTATGTGCGTATGTAACAGCTTTACAATATGTGCATATGTAACAGCTTTGCAATATGTGCATATGTAACAGCTTTACAATATGTGCATATGTAACAGCTTTACAATATGTGCATATGTAACAGCTTTGCAATATGTGCATATGTAACAGCTTTACAATATGTGCATATGTAACAGCTTTACAATATGTGCATATGTAACAGCTTTACAATATGTGCATATGTAACAGCTTTACAATATGTGCATATGTAACAGCTTTACAATATGTGCATATGTAACAGCTTTACAATATGTGCATATGTAACAGCTTTACAATATTTGCATATGTAACAGCTTTACAATATTTGCATATGTAACAGCTTCAAAATATGTACACATGTAACAGCTTCAAAATATGTACACATGTAACAGTTTTTCACTAGTACACATGTAACAGCCTTACAATATGTGCACATGCAACAGCTTTACAATACGAACACATGTAACAGCCTTACAATATGTACACATGTAACAGCCTTACAATATGTACACACGTAACAGCTTTACAATATGTACACACGTAACAGCTTTACAATATGCACACATGTAAAAGCCTTACAATATGTACTCATGTAACAGCTTTACATTATGTACACATGTGTTCACACTGTAAAGCTGTTTTATAAATAAATAAATAAATAAATAAATAAATAAATAAATAAATAAATAAATGTTTATTTAGGTAAGGTACATACATACAAGAGATTTTACAAAGTTTGTTGGATTAATAGATAGAGCTAGTACATACAATGCCTAAAGCCACTATTACGCAAAGCGTTTCGGGCAGGAAAAACATTAATGACTAAAGCTTAATACTAATGGGTATAAAGAATAAAATGAGTTGAGAACAAATAAAAATAGAGGTAAAAGAGGGGGGAACATGGCTGAAAAGCAGCACAAATACAATTACAAATTATTACAGACAATTACATTCAAACAGCGTTGTTTTGAAAAAAAAAACAGACATGGGTTGACAACAGAGGGGTAAGGTAGGTTACAGGGAATTTATTAGGTAGTGCTTCGTTTTTATCTTAAACTGGTTGAGAGAGGTACAGTCTTTAACATGGTTGGGAAGGTCATTACACATTCTGGGTCCCTTGATTTGAAGAGCATTTCTAGTTTGATTAAGTCGTACTCTAGGAATATCAAAACTGTATTTATTTCTGGTATGGTGCTCATGGGTTCTGTTACAACCTTCAATGAATCTTTTGAGGTCAGGATTGGCATTACAGTTCAGCGTTTTATATATGTATAATACACATGAGAGAATGTGCAGTGACTTAATATCTAACATATTCAGAGATTTGAGTAGGGGTACCGAGTGATGTCTGGGGCTAGAGTTGGATATTGTCCTAATAGCAGCTTTGTGTTGAGTAATTAGAGGACGTAAATGATTTTGGGTAGTAGAACCCCAAGCACAAATGCCATAGTTGAGATATGGATAGATGAGGCAGTAATAGAGAGTCACCAGGGCAGGGCGGGGTACATAATATCTGATCTTAGAAAGAATGCCAACAGTTTTTGAAACTTTTTTTGATATATTTAGAATGTGTCCCTGGAAATTCAGCTTCTGGTCGATGAGAACGCCAAGTAATTTGCCATCTAATTTGTTACAAATTTGGGTATTGTTTATTTTGAGATTTATTTGATTAGAGGATTTATTGCCAAACAGAATATAGAACGTTTTGTCAATGTTAAGGGTGAGTTTGTTGGCAGTTAGCCAAAGATGGACTTTCTTTAGCTCAGTATTTACTGTGGCATTTAGAGCATGGGGATCAGGACTGGAGTAAAGGAAGGTTGTGTCGTCAGCAAATAGAATTGGTTTGAGGTGTTGGGAGGCATTTGAAAGGTCATTAATGTAGATGAGAAAGAGGAGAGGGCCAAGTATGCTGCCCTGAGGAACACCAATGTTGATAGGTAGGGTGGGAGAAATTGTATTATTCACAGAAACATACTGGAGCCTGTCAGTAAGGTAAGATTTGAGGTATTGCAGGGAGTGTCCTCTGACTCCATAATGATGTAATTTAAGAAGAAGGTTTTGGTGGTTGACAGTGTCAAAAGCCTTACGCAGGTCCACAAATAACCCAACAGGGAACTCTTTTTTATCAAGAGCTGCGTGAATCAAGTTAATCATACTAATAAGTGCATCGTTAGTGCTTTTTTTGGGTCTGAAGCCATATTGACAAGAGCTAAGTATATTGTGTTTGGCTAGAAAAGAGTAAAGCTGCTTGTAGATTAGTTTTTCAAATATTTTTGACAAGTTAGGCAGGATTGATATAGATCTGTAGTTGTTAACATCTGTGAGATCACCACATTTGTGGACAGGGGTTACTCTTACTTTTTTTAGAATGTCTGGAAAGGTTTGGAGTTCAAGTGACTTGTTGAAGAGCAATGCAATAGCAGGGGCTAAAGATCTGGAGGCTTTTTTGTAAATCAAAGTTGGTATCTCCTCGAGGGCACTAGACTTGGTTTTAAGGGAAAGGATTATCTCATTGACATCAGTGGAATTAGTAGGCTTTAGGTACAGAGACTGTGGATAGTTACCTGTAAGATAGTCCTTAACATCAGTACTGGAAGATGGAATATCATTTGCAAGGGATGACCCAATGGAAGAGAAGAACCTATTGAACTCAATAGCAGAATCAGAGGCTGAAAGCTGACCATCGTTATTGGACAGGAGTGTTGGTTTGTTATTTAAAATCTTCTTTGATCCCAATATTTGTGAAATTGTACTCCAAGTTTTTTTAATGTTGCTCTTTATTTGGGTAAATTTATTTTCATAGTATTTTGTTTTGGCTCGTCTAATTATTTTAGATAGCAATAACGAGTAATTCTTTGAGAATTCTTTGGAGACGGTTCCTAACCTATACTTCTTCTCAAGGTCATGTTTTTTGTTAATGGATTTAAGTATTCCCTTTGTAAGCCAAGGATTGTTAAGCCTTTTGTTTGTGACTTGTTTTGTAAGCATAGGACAGTGGGTGTTATAAAGGCTAAGAGTTGTTTGAAGAAAAGATTGCACTGCTAGGTTGATGTCCCCTATGTTACCTAACTCGGACTCCCAGTTGACATTATCAGCAGCAGTTATAAAATTGTTTATAGCAGTTTCATTGTGCAGCCTAAAGCTTAACTCCCTTGACTCAAGAGGTGGTTTGATAATGTTAGTTAAGAGAAATGTGGGGTAATGGTCTGTAGTGCTATCGATGATTATACCTGAAGTAAGCGGAGAGGTTATGTTGGTCCAGATGTGATCTAGAGTCGTAGCAGTACTATCAGTGATTCTAGTTGGTCTAGTGATTAAGGGTATGAGGAAGCAGGAATTCATACAGTTGAGGAAGCTAACAGCAGTAGGGTGTTCAGGCTCGCAGAGGTCAATATTAAAGTCCCCTGCGATAATTAGATGGTTTTTGTTCAGTCTGTTATCTAGTATTAGATTTCTAAGGTTTGAATTGAATTCGGACACATCAGTGTTAGGAATTCTATAGACTGCACCCACAGACAGGACAGACTCGGCACCCTTGACTCTGAAACTGGCGAAGATATACTCCCCACAGCAGTCTCTAGTTCTAATTATTTTTAAGCATGTTAGTTCTTGGTGGTAGTAAAGAGCAGTACCACCACCTTTGAATTTGACGACAGTTTTGAATTGCCGAGTAGTTAGGCATGTTAAAGAGTTGACTAGTATCCTCTTTCAACCACGTTTCAGTGAGTATAATAAGAGAATTTGTTGTCAATAGTTTCAATCAAGGCACTAACATCATCGAAGTGTTTACCTTGGGATCTAACATTCAAGTTGATTACAGAGATATTGTGATTATCTGTTAATACATTGTTTACATCATGTGCTGTAAAATATCTGCAATTTTGATCATTGAAGTGATGATTGTCATAGATAGTGGATAAGAGGTTTAGTTCTGGGTCTATACTTGTCTGCATAAAAAGGCTGGTTGGAGGAAAACAAGGCAAGAATGGCAAGTTACAAAATAGAAAACAAAGAAAAAAGTAGAATAAAAATTCTAAAGTAATATAAACTTAATGGTAATTTTAAGTAAAAAAACTTAATGGTAAACAAGGAATGTAAAAAATGAACTAGAATAATTAATAACAATAGATGACCAAAAAAGTTAAAAAGCAATTATGAAATCTATAAAATGAAAAGCTTGCTTACTATACTATTATAAGTACACTATAGTTGAATACTAAAGTTACACTAAAACAAACTGAGGTAGTTTACATAGAGATACACTCAGGAACACTGGATAATGAAGTTAATACTAGAGGACACAGGCAAAGCCAGTGTACTATGGAACATGGGAGTAAAAAGAAAAAAGACAATAATAAAGATGACAATATTATTATTTTTTTTTAACTAAAGTTAAAACCTTTTGAAAGGAAAGGCAGAGCTAAAGTACACAAAGGTAGTTAAATGAGATTATAATTTGAATTCAGGCTATACAGCAGCTATCCCACAGTCACTGAGGTTATTTATTTGTAAATATTTGTAATACACTGTTATTTGTAAACATATTGTACAGCTGTTTCTTGTAAGAGCTTTACAATATGTACACACTATGAGGGTACCGTAAGGCAATTGTAAGGAGAATGACTAAGCCAGCATGGCTATCTTGACCTTGGATGGGTTAGGAGGAAAAAGATCTAGGATGGGACGGAGGGAAAGATTGTATCCCGGAACCTCGGGGCTTGAACGCTGACCTGGAAGAAGCGATGCATCCTTTGTACCCACTTGTCCAAGTGACACATATAATACATGGCCATATTATAAATGTGCACACTGTAAAGGATAGGAGGGGGGGTGCTTGTTTCCAAAAGGTGTAATTATAGAACTTTACTCTCTCATTGTTCTGGAGTACAACTAACCTCACATAGTACTGGTGTGCAACTAATCTCACATTGTACTGGAGTACAACTAACCCTCACAATGTACTGGAGTACAACTAACCCTCACATTGTACTGGAGTACAACTAACCGCAACCACCTGCAGGCTGCGAGCCTCAGTTAGATCATCAACAGACATAGATGAAATAATGAACAGATAAGAAGCATAACCTTTCATGAAAGGCGCCGTCGTAAAGTAGCGGCACCTTTTCTTCTTGGATAGAAGGAAGAAAGACAATTTACCTATTGCCTATTTATCATTACATTGCACATTGCCTATTTATCATTACATTGCACATTGCCTATGTATCAATACACCTTCCATCTGAAGATGTATTGATAACTATGAAAATACCTATGGAATTCCTGTTTGCTTCGTTCCCTCGTGAGCAGACAATGTCATTACACACACACACACACACACACACACACACACACACACACACACACACACACACACACACACACACACACACACACACACACACACACACACACACACACA
>NC_091209.1:25235206-25365206 GCF_040958095.1 Procambarus clarkii
CTCAACACAGCTGGATGCCCAGCTGAAAGAGAGCCCCGTTACCTAATGCCCCGTAACTCTGATGCTCTTATTGGTCGCCCGGATGGTATCACAGTGAACCCCTGGAAGAATGGCAAGCAGTTGATATGGGATTACACGTGCCTATCAATCCTGGCTAACACCTACTTTGACCTCAGTGTTGCACAACCAGTTGGCGCTGCCACCCACAGTGAAGCAGCTAAATTCCGTAAGTATAGAGAACTGGATCACCGCTACAATTTTGTCCCAATTGCTTCTAAGACACTCAGTGCCTGGGGTAAAAGTGCTATCAGTTTTTTGAAGGAACTGGGTTCTAAGCTCATTGAAACAACAAGGGACCCTAGAGCTGCCAGCTTTCTTTTCCAGCGACTCAGCATGGCGAAACAGAGGGGAAATGCACACTGCATTCAGGGTTCCTGCCCGCCATCTGAGGAGCTGGAGGAACTCGACAACTTATGACAATCATCTTTGTACCCTATATGTAACTCCTTTTTTGTAGCAAAGTTCAAATAAAACAAATATATGTGTACATACAAGAGAATGGGGGTGGTAGGAGAAGATAATATTAGTGTTCAGTGAAAAACCACAAGGTCTTCTCTGAATTTTTTTTATTTTCTTCTCCGAGGCTATGGGTTTCCCAACCCGTTCTCGTACTTTCTTATAGTCAATATTGACTTATTAAATACGTGCATGTGTGACATACTAATTTATTGTGAATATTTTAGTTTACCTTGAAAAGCTTCATAGAGAACACCGACCTTACCTAACCTTCTTAGTATGTTAAGATAAGCATCTTATTGCTTCGTAATTACAATTATTACTTAACCTATACCTATAATAGGTTAAGTAGTAATTGTAATTACGAAGCAATAAGATGCTTATCTTAACATACTAAGAAGGTTAGGTAAGGTCAGTGTTTTCTATGAAGCTTTTCAAGGTAAACTAAAATATTCACAATAAATTAGTATGTCACATATGCACTTATTTAATAAGTCAATATTGACTTAAAGAAAGTGGGAGAACGGGTTGGGGTTCCCACATTGGCACCACAGGTGGTACCCCCACAAACTTTTATATATATATATATATATATATATATATATATATATATATATATATATATATATATATATATATATATATATATATATATATATATATATATATATATGCGAACAAGCCTGAATGGTCCCCAGGACTATATGCAACTGAAAATTCACACCCCAGAAGTGACTCGAACCCATACTCCCAGGAGCAACGCAGCTGGTATGCACAGGACGACTTAATCCACTTGACCATCATGACTGGACAATAAGGAAGAGATAGCCGAAGCTATTTGAACCACTTCCCCGCCGGCACTCGGATGGTAATCTTGGGCAAAGCATTTTATCAAATCACCTCATTCTTTGGAGCACACGTGAGGAACACAAATGCAAACAAGCCTGAATGATCCCCAGGACTATATGCAACTGAAAACTCACCCCAGAAGTGACTCGAACCCATACACCCCGAAGCAACGCAACTGGTAACAACAGGACGCCTCAATCCGCTTGACCATCACGACCGGACATAAGGAAGTGATAGCCGAAGCTATTTGAACCACTTCCCCGCCAGCACTCGGATGGTAATCTTGGGCATAGCATTTTATCAAATCACCTCATTCTTTGGGGCACACGTGAGGAACACAAATGCGAACAAGCCTGAATGGCCCCCAGGACAATATGCAACTGAAAACTCACACCCCAGAAGTGACTCGAACCCATACTCCCAGGAGCAACGCAACTGGTAACTACAGGACGCCTTAATCCGCTTGACCATCACGACCGGACATAAGGAAGTGATTGCCGAAGCTATTTGAACCACTTCCCCGCTGGCACTCGGATGGTAATCTTGGGCATAGCATTTTATCAAATCACCTCATTTTTTGGGGCACACGTGAGGAACACAAATGCGAACAAGCCTGAATGGTCCCCAAGAGGCCGAAAAAGCCCGAATGGATACAAGAGTATCCCACTGACCGGCTCCTTCCGCGAATTTGGGATCATGAATCCCAATAGAGTCTCTTAGGTATTCCGGTAGTATTTCCTTAACTAATTCACCTGTAGCACTGGTCGAGGATAAGAATGCCGGCAATGCTAACTGTGTCGCCTTGCGAATACCTATTCCCCCAGAGTCTAACTGGGAGCGTTGCTTGGTCCCATTGGTCATCTTGCAGGGAGAGGTTTAACACTTTCACGGTTATTGACCTTAGGAGTGTGACATATTCTGTTAATTTTGGCCTGTCGAAGGAGGGAGCACACCTTAGGAAATAGGTCAGTCTGGGCAAAGCTTGGCACCTTGTGAGAAGGTACAAAGCATCGTGGGCGTCCAAAGCCCCTATTCTTCCCTCCATCCTCCTCAGGTCGTTCATTTCTTCTTCGAGGGCTACCTCAATGGCGCTCGAGCCCAGAGGTGCCCCTAGCAGCACACTGTCGGTGGGAGCGATCACTTGGGCTCCTGGCAATATGATTCGCACTGCATCTATGGTTGGTTGGCTAGATGAGATGATTTCACACTTTGATGGGTTTAGGGTGAGTCCTAACTCCTCTCTCTTAGATTTCACCAGCTGTAGCTCTTCCAGCAGGGATTCCTGTGTCCCTGACAGGGTGCCATCGTCCAGGAACCAGATGTTGAGTTCGCTGGTCAACCTGCTTGTGACCTCTTTAACAGACATGCAAAAAAGAAAAGGTACAAGCGGGTCTCCCTGCTGGACACCTTCTGCAGAAACAACTTCATGTTCCCCAAACAACAGCGTCGATTCCCTACTGTACCCTGCTGAGACGAAGAGGAGTAGAGAAGGAAAGCTTTTACGAACTGCTTCCAGTACCACATCCCTTTTTACCTGGTTGAAGGCATTTTTAAAGTCTAATTTAATTAATACCTTATTATCTGGGAGGTGTTTGATATAGGCTCGTGCTGCATGAGCTGCTGCTTCACAGCCTTGGGGGACACCAAAACCTAGTTGATGGGGTCGAAGCATCGTTGCAGCGTCTATGCTAATTTTTCTGACAGCTGCCCTAGCAACAAGGCGCCGAAGTGTGTTACCCACGACAATGGGTCTGACTCCACCATCATTCTTCTTAAGGGCACAAAGGGATGCTTCGAAGAAAAAGAGTTTAATTGTATCTGGGATCAACCCAGAGAGGGAGTCGTTGACAAACTTCGTGACCTTATATATATATATATATATATATATATATATATATATATATATATATATATATATATATATATATATATATATATATATATATATATATATATATATATATATATATATATATATATATATTATATATAAATATATATATATATATGTCGTACCTAATAGCCAGAACGCACTTCTCAGCCTACTATTCAAGGCCCGATTTGCCTAATAAGCCAAGTTTTCATGAATTAATGTTTTTTCGTCTACCTAACCTACCTAACCTAACCTAACCTAGCTTTTTTTGGCTACCTAACCTAACCTTACCTATAAATATAGGTTAGGTTAGGTTAGGTAGGGTTGGTTAGGTTCGGTCATATATCTACGTTAATTTTAACTCCAATAAAAAAAAATTGACCTCATACATAGAGAAAAGGGTTGCTTTATCATTTCATAAGAACAAAATTATAGTAAATATATTAATTCAGGAAAACTTGGCTTATTAGGCAAATCGGGCCTTGAATAGTAGGCTGAGAAGTGAGTTCTGGCTACTAGGTACGACATATATATATATATATATATATATATGTCGTACCTAGTAGCCAGAACTCACTTCTCAGCCTACTATTCAAGGCCCGATTTGCCTAGTAAGCCAAGTTATCCTGAATTAATATATTTACTATAATTTTTTTCTTATGAAATGATAAAGCAACCCTTTTCTCTATGTATGAGGTCAATTTTATTTTATTGGAGTTAAAATTAATGTAGATATATGACCGAACCTAACCAACCCTACCTAACCTAACCTAACCTATATTTATAGGTAAGGTTAGGTTAGGTAGCCAAAAAAAGCTAGGTTAGGTTAGGTTAGGTAGGTTAGGTAGACGAAAAAACATTAATTCATGAAAACTTGGCTTATTAGGCAAATCGGGCCTTGAATAGTAGGCTGAGAAGTGCGTTCTGGCTATTAGGTACGACATATATATATATATATATATATATATATATATATATATATATATATATATATATATATATATATATATATATATATATGTCGTACCTAATAGCCAGAACTCACTTCTTGGCCTACTATGCAAGGCCCGATTTGCCAATTAAGCCAAGTTTTCATGAATTAATGTTTTTTCGACTACCTAACCTACCTAACCTAACCTAACCTAACTTTCTCCGCTACCTAACCCAACCTAACCTATAAAGATAGGTTAGGTTAGGTTAGGTAGGGTTGGTTAGGTTCGGTCATATATCTACGTTAATTTTAACTCTAATAAAAAAAATTGACCTCATACATAATGAAATGGGTAGCTTTATCATTTCATAAGAAAAAAAAAGAGAAAATATATTAATTCAGGAAAACTTGGCTTATTAGGCAAATCTGGCCTTGCATAGTAGGCTGAGAATTGCGTTCTGGCTATTAGGTACGACATATATATATATATATATATATATATATATATATATATATATATATATATATGTCGTACCTAGTAGCCAGAACTCACTTTTCAGCCAACAATGCAAGGCCCGATTTGCCTAATAAGCCAAGTTTTCATGAATTAATATATTTTCTCTAATTTTTTTCTTATGAAATGATAAAGCTCATCATTTCATTATGTATGAGGTCAATTTTTTATTATTGGAGTTAAAATTAACGTTGATATATGACCGAACCTAACCAACCCTACCTAACCTAACCTAACCTATCTTTATAGGTTAGGTTAGGTTAGGTAGCCGAAAAAGTTAGGTTAGGTTAGGTTAGGTAGGTTAGGTAGTCGAAAAGCAATTAATTCATGAAAACTTGGCTTATTAGGCAAATCGGGCCTTGCATAGTAGGCTCAGAAGTGAGTTCTGGCTACTAGGTACGACATATATATATATATATATTTTATATATAAATATATATATATATATATATATATGTCGTACCTAATAGCCAGAACGCACTTATATGCCTACTATTCAAGGCCCGATTTGCCTAATAAGCCAAGTTTTCATGAATTAATTGTTTTTCGACTACCTAACCTACCTAACCTAACCTAACCTAACTTTTTCGGCTACCTAACCTAACCTAACCTATAAAGATAGGTTAGGTTAGGTTAGGTAGGGTTGGTTAGGTTCGGTCATATATCTACGTTATTTTTAACTCCAAGAAAAAAAAATTGACCTCATACATAATGAAATGGGTAGCTTTATCATTTCATAAGAAAAAAATTAGAGAAAATATATTAATTCATGAAAACTTGGCTTATTAGGCAAATCGGGCCTTGAATAGTAGGCATAGAAGTGCGTTCTGGCTATTAGGTACGACATATATATATATATATATATATATATATATATATATATATATATATATATATATATATATATATATATATATGACAATGTCAGACCACGGAGGAAAAATGAAACAGGAATTTCCTTAAGTACTTTCGTATATTAAATACATCTTCAGAAGGTGAAAAGTATACGAAAGTACTTAAGGAAATTCCTGTTTCATTTTTCCTCCGTGGTCTGACATTGTCACATTCTTAATCACGTGTTTATTTTCGTGATATACACACACACATATATATATATATATATATATATATATATATATATATATATATATATATATATATATATATATATATATATATATATATATATATTATATATAAATATATATATATATATATATATATATATATATATATATATATATGTCGTACCTAGTAGCCAGAACTCACTTCTCAGCCTACTATTCAAGGCCCGATTTGCCTAATAAGCCAAGTTTTCCTGAATAAATATATTTACTATATTTTTTTTCTTATGAAATGATAAAGCAACCCTTTTCTCTATGTATGAGGTCAATTTTTTTTATTAGAGTTAAAATTAACGTAGATATATGACCGACCCTAGATAACCTAACCTAACCTATATTTATAGGTAAGGTTAGGTTAGGTAGCCAAAAAAAGCTAGGTTAGGTTAGGTTAGGTAGGTTAGGTAGACGAAAAAACATTAATTCATGAAAATTTGGCTTATTAGGCAAATCGGGCCTTGAATAGTAGGCTGAGAAGTGCGTTCTGGCTATTAGGTACGACATATATATATATATATATATATATATATATATATATATATATATATATATATATATATATATATATATATATATATATATATGTCGTACCTAGTAGCCAGAACGCACTTCTAAGCCTACTATGCAAGGCCCGATTTGCCTAATAAGCCAAGTTTTGCTGAATTAATATATTTTCTCCAATTTTTTTCTTATGAAATGATAAAGCTACCCATTTAATTATGTATGAGGTCAATATTTTTTTATTGGAGTTAAAGTTAAAGTAGATGTATGACCGAACCTAACCAACCCTACCTAACCTAACCTAACCTATCTTTATAGGTTAGGTTAGGTTAGGTAGCCAAAAAAGTTAGGTTAGGTTAGGTTAGGTAGGTTAGGTAGTCGAAAAAACATTAATTCATGAAAACTTGGCTTATTAGGCAAATTGGGCCTTGCATAGTAGGCTGAGAAGTGCGTTCTGGCTACTAGGTACGACATATATATATATATATATACAGAACAGTGAAATCTCTAACCAGTGTGGTTAGAGATACCTATATGTTCTGTCACCGTTTCACCCCCTTCCTTCCTTCCTTATATGGTTGGGGTTATTCCCGCGGGTCTTCGCCCCCTGCACCTGGGCGCCACTGCTCGCCCTGGGCCCACCCCCAGTCTACTAAGGGCTTGCCTTCAATTGCACCCTTATGAGTGGGTAAATACAACTAACCTATCGGTTGAATTTGTCCTTCGTGACACTGGGAAACTTTTTCTCAATGCGTTCAAGGTCGCGCGCTGGGTATTTATATTCGTGTCCCAGCAACACTTCTCAGTGGTTTCATTTGTTGTCTCAAACAAAGGATTCAATATCAGAAGGTGTGTATTGCGATATATATATTTATATGGTCTACTCAAATAACCCTAGAGATGAAGGCTCACTCAAACACAGTATTAAAATCGATGTTTACTGAAGAAACTACACTGGATCCGCATAAACAATGATGTAATTGGAGCTGTCCGTCGGCGGCATCACTCCTCACGCGCCTCTGGCAACACAGTCAGCTGGACGATCCAGTAGCTCGCTCCTGGCTTCCTGGATCTAACCACTCTTCGCCGTTCTCACTCTTGGCAGGTAAGGTCCTCCTCCTCTTTCTCTCGAGATACTGGAGACAGGTACCTGAGCACGTCGCCTTCTTCCTCCCACACTGGCACTGTAGACAACTTGCAGTATGGTCCAGTGTCCCCTCCTCGATCTGCCAGTGGACTTGACCCCGGGCACAGCAGCTCACCTGACGCATTTGAACGTGGCCCGCTGGGCATCCCGGACGTCCCAGCCCAACGTTCGTCCCTGCCACAGACTATCAGTAATGGAGCTCTTGGCGCTCTAACGTCGGCTAAGTCTTGCTCCCATGCACTCTACGGGAGTCCGATGACCTCCCTCGATGTCTGCAGTATCAATGCGGATGCTTGGGTCCACTGGTTGGAGCTTCCTAGCCTCCAAATTGGGAGCTCACTCGAGCGCGGCCACTCCCTATGACGGGCCGAGACGTACTGAGCCCAAGCCGTACTGAACATCAGAGAACGTTCAGGTTGCAGAGATATGACTCTTGATGCCGGAACAGTAAAGACATAGGGGTGGGACACCATCACAGTTCATAGAGCCCGTCCTCAGAGCAAATCCATTATCACGAGAACCCCCCCCCCCCCCTCCCCTCAAACCAACTGGATAGTTATCTAGATATTTGTGATGATCTGAAAACATATTATGGTTCTAGTAATAGTCTACATGTTAACTGGCAAATGAACGTTTGTCCTAATCAGAGATTATTCTTGAGTTATTAGTTCTTAGTTATTATTTATTAGTTATTATAGTTAAGTTATTAGTATTATAAATCTTTTGCTTAAAATATAAACAAGTACATGCTAAAAACTTTCTTCTTTTAAGTATTTTTTTCTGTAAACGGAATTCTTGGGTACACTGAAATAGTTTTCGAATTCCATATTTCATATTATCATCAATAATACACCATATGAACGTAACCAAACAAAATGAAACCTAACCTAATCAAGCCAAACCTTAACTTAAAGTAACTTTAACCTAACCTAAGCATGGATAGAGAGAAGATAATAGCTCTATTATGTAATCATTGTCAATACATTCCCATGAGCGTATTTCTTTCCTGAGGACAGGTTTTTCACAAATGCGGTGTTTATTGTTTCATGAGGAATTTCCCACATATCGAACATTACAGTTCAAACATTTAAACATATAAAAATATCAAACAGTAACGTTTGATTTATTTTAATGCAATATCACATCAAAAGTTATATATTTTGTTTTACATACTAGTGAATCTCTGCATCCACATGTCATCACCGTCAGGAAGATCGACTCTCTCACCAAGCAAATAATTTAGCATTAATGTAGCAGTTTAGTATAAATGTAGCAGTATAAATGTAAATTGGAGTAGCAGTTCCTCCTCTCAAAAGTTGAGTGTTTGTGCTTAACAAAACACTTAATGTAGTATATTTTACTGCTGAGTGTAGTGGATGCAGGAAGTAACTTACCTCGGTATTAAGTTGGTTCTTCTCTAATAGTTGTCGGGCCTGAAATAAACAATGTATATATTATCAAATCTACAAATAATATATATAACCAATTATGTCATAGTATAATTAAATATTTACTAAATATTAACATTATTTATTGAGTAACAAATAGGATTTTTGTGGAAATATCAAGTGAATCATGAAGCACACTCTATAGAAGAGCATCGGCGTCTCTCCTGCCTCAGGTCTACTGCTTCGTTGCCTCTAGAAGCTGCTCGCTCCTAGTAGTCGATGACCTGAATCCTCCAGAAGTTCATCTCTTGCGCCTCCGTTAATATTACTCCTTATGCATCATTATATTTATGTTTCTCTTACTCTTTATGGTATTATTTATATTTTTAACATTTGTCTCTAAGATAAATGTATTCGTCTTTTCCTCCGATTTTCAAGGATTCCATTGGCAGCATATCAGACGCTTCGAAATATAAGAACATCATTTAGAAACCTAAGTCAGGACTTCTTCAAGGCAATCGACACATTTGTTTGACTAATATTAGAATATGCGTCAACGGCATAGAATCCGCACCTTGTAATAAACTAAAAAGAAGGCATAAAACCATAATTGTAAATTAAAAAGGTTTTGCAACAAGATTGGTGCTAGAATTAAGAGGGTTAAGCTTCGAAGACTGGCTATTGGAACTAAATCTCACAACCCCATGAAGACAGACTGAACAGAGGGGGATATGATCAAAATATACAAGATACTAAGGGGAATAGATAAGGTGGACAAGGATAGCCGCTTCAAATTGAGAGAAAGCTGGACAAGAGGACACAGGTATAGACTTGAAATGTAAATGTGCCAAAGTTTCGTTGATCCTTGGAATCACCACAAGGTAAGGTACCCTGTACCGATAGTTAATAAGTGGAATACTCTAAAATAGAAAGTTGTGAAAAACCAATTCCACATGAACACTATAACAGAGGAAGACCGTACAACGACTACAGGGGAAGATCATACAATTAAAAGAGAGGCAGATCTGACAGCAGAAGACCACCTAGATGGAACTGCAACAACAACGGAGGTATTTCTTTTTCCAGACGCCAAGACTGGTGGAGGGACCGGGCCGAGCCGGGTTCGAGCAGATCGGTCGGACAGACCGGGTCCAGAGTGGTCGTAGGGCCCCAACTAGGCCAAGTGATTGGATATGTACACACTGTTGACCCCGCTCCTCCGACTTTTCCCAGAACGTTTGAAAGATACGAAGAATTTTTTTTTTTTTTTAAGGAGGATCCAATCAGGTACAGCACCCATACCAAAGGCAGCAACCGTGTTGTCCTTAGATGTAAGCTCTCTTTACCCTAGCATACCACAGAAAGAAACAGCCAGGAGAGTAGCAGAATTTGTTGACACCAACAAACATAGTATCAAGCAGAACCTCAGAAAAGCAGACGTCTTCAAGCTCCTGACCAAGGGAACTCGTGAGGGAAGCCATCATCCATGCGATGAATGATACCTTTCTAGCATTTAAAAACGGAACTTTTCGACAAATTAAATATACAACTATAGGAGCATCCAGTAGTGTGGCTATAGCGGATATTTGTATCCACACAGTGTTGGAATCAGCCATGAGCCAACGAGACCAGGGGGCTAATCATCACCGTACGCTACATAGATGATATTTTCGGAGTGATGGCTGGAGGAAGACAAGAATTGGTACTTTCCTTCACCTATGGTAATACAGTAAACAAAAACACTAAATTCAATCTAGAAATTAATGAATCCACTATTTACTTCCTGGACAACAGTTTACACTGAAAAACCGAGTAGAAGCCTAGAGACAACTATCTACTACATCGCTCAAGAAATCGCTACCCTACTCCTTGGATATACGTACAAAGCGGATCAGCGGTAACGACACATTTCAGGAAGCCTTTGAAGACTTCAAGACTCATTTCAGGAACACAAGGTACCGAGAGGATCGAGATTCTTCATTTCGCACAAACTAAGATCCCCCCCCCCCTCACAAAAAAAAAAATAAAGACAAAACGGAAACTCGGGCGCGAAGGACGAATGAGGTATAACAGTAGTTTATTTTCCAGGTATAGCAGTAAGCTTTTTGCCTCACCCTATGGGACTGACCTACGGGGAACATTCAGTGTGGCAAATCTTCCCACAAGTAACTCCGAAGCTTTTATGTATCAAAGGCAGATCGCGGAGGGACATCTTAGTCAAAGCCAAGTTTCCTTAACACTGGGATCTGTTGAGAGGGTGCTGGAAGCAATAAAACCTTCCACACTTGTGAAAGAGAAAGAGAAAGTCTCCCCTTTGAGAATTATTCTATCAAGCCTGACCTGACTAGGAGGTCGGAAGTACAGACATGAAGATTCATATGTAAAAATTAATGGGGTAAATTTTACATGGAGTTTAAGATTATGGGCAGTACATAAGAAAGCAGATAAATGACTGGTTAGGAGATGTGGATAATTTGCTGGAGGCATGAGGCTCGCTTCTGGAGGGCTTTGACCTCACTTGAGCACCAGACATCGCAGGGGAAAGCCGCGCTCCGTTTGAGCTCCCGTCAGAAAGGAGCCCCTAGTGATATATCTCCAAGAGAAGAGAAGTGGGCAGACGTGCCAGCTGTTGAATCGAGCTGGGAACGTTGTGGTCTCAAGTCCTGTACGGCGAGGAGAGTATTAAGCCGCCCAGAGACATTTTCGTGGGCTGTGGAAGCGCCCTGACCAGGCTCTGTCAGAGAGAGGAGCGCCCTCGACCAGACAATCTGTGGTAAGCACGATTTAAGCCTGTTCATAGTGATTGCTTGTAGTTGGTCGTGTGCCCAGCGACAGTAGCAATGTTTATTGATAAGTTAGACATGTTTTGATAAGGCAGAAGGCCTAAAATAAGAGAGTGGATAGGGGGGAACACTGAGCGACGTCCATCCCCTGTAAGCACTGGCAGGTGACTGAGAGCTCCCGACGGCGGAGGAAGCCGGACGAGGTGGAGTATGGACCCAACCAAAACGGGGGAGTCCACTCTCACAGTATGTAGAGAGCAGATGGATATAGGAGGTAAACATATTATGTGGTTATTTTTTTGTTTAGTTGTTTAAGGGGAAACATTTTTATTGGAGTGTCGATGGGTTGCAGGTTTGTCTTTGGAGAAGAAGTTGCTGAGAACTTCGAAGCCAGCACAGAGGGAGTAGTTGATGAGACTCCAAGGTAGTGGAGGAGAGAACCTCGAGCTGTGAGGAGAAGCAGTGAAGAGGAGTGTCACGTGCTTCTATAGAGGTGGTGAAGCACCATAGTTGCTCGAGGGAACTTCATGGTGTAGCAGCCAAGAGAGCTGTGGAGGAACCTAGCAGAAGGGTGAAGCACCGTAGTTGCTCAAGGAAAACTTCATGGTAGCAGCCTGGAGGAGCTGCAGAGGATCCTGGTAGTGAAGCCCAGAAGAACCTGAAGATATCAGGGTAGTGAACTTCTAGAGGTGGAAGGGAAGTTCTGGTGGATTACTTGTAGGGAGTTGATAGTGTTTGGTTGTCATTAGCGTGCAAGACGCAGTGAGAGGTGAGTGATTGTTTGCATTCTTATGTCAAGGAGTGTTTTATACTGAAGTTTAGAGTTACAGTCGTAGGCTGGATTACCTACAGATGTATGTGTTCTAGGACTGATAGAGTGATCGATTGATCATTGTTGTGTATCAAGGAACATTTATACTGATATATGTTATTGCATTCACATGCTGATTTTCTTTGTACACATTTATAGATACATATATATATTTTCTTGCTGATGGTGCAACAGTGTATGTAGACTTGATCAACTTGAGGAGGTTGATAGTATCAGGTGGTGAACCAGGAGATAGGATACCACTTGATAAGCTGATGATAGAGTTCTGATGGTGTTGGAGTGCAACCTGACTGTAATAGTGCAGAGTAAAGGATTCATTATTATTATGTGTGTGTATGTATTGTGTATGTGCTTTGTCCAGTAAATGTATTCAAATTTGCTGATGTTTGCCCTTGTCCTAGTGAGGCTTCCCAGGAAGTAGTAAAGAAGGAGAGAGAGAGAGAGAAAGAACCAAGAACCACCGCTGTGGACAGAGTAGGACGGAAAATTAGTAAGTCAAAGGGGATTGAGGAGATCATATCACATAAGGAGAGAGTGGGGAGTCACAGCGGCTCGAGTGGGTGTGTGCACGTGACAACGAGGCTAAGTGTTGGAGCCGCATCCCCTAAACGTGTGACGTAGAGCCCCTCTCCAAGAGCCAGAAGCGCCAAGGGTGATCTCCTAGTGAGGTATAAGCACTCTACCAAGTTGTGGGTTGGGTTGTCCGTAATGGAGGAACACGACGACAACACCACCAACACACAACTATAATAACTGTCACTGTTAACTTCACCATATTATCATTGTTAACACTCACAACTTCTTGACATCTCCAAAATGTCCCCTACATCGGTATTACCCTCATACACCCCTCAAATCAACTAATTTTCTTATTGGTGAATGTGACCATTCATAATTTTGTGCTACCACTCTAGGTTAATACAGTCTGGTAAATCACAGTGCTGGTGTTGAGCATGGTTAACTGAACCTCTGGTTAATAACACTGATGGTGTTGACTGTCGTCTGATGAACCCCTGGGTAACCACTCTACTAATGTTAACTGTGATTTACTGAACCTCTAGTTAACCACACTACTGGTGTTAACTGTGGTCTGCTGCACCTCTGGTTAACCACACTACTGGTGTTCACTGTGGTCTGCTGACCCTCTGGTTAACCACACTACTGGTGTTGACTGTGGTCTGCTGACCCTCTGGTTAACCACACTACTGGTGTTGACTGTGGTCTGCTGACCCTCTGGTTAACCACACTACTGGTGTTGACTGTGGTCTGCTGACCCTCTGGTTAACCACACTACTGGTGTTGACTGTCGTCTGCTGACCCTCTGGTTAACCACACTACTGGTGTTGACTGTGGTCTGCTGACCCTCTGGTTAACCACACTACTGGTGTTGACTGTGGTCTGCTGACCCTCTGGTTAACCACACTACTGGTGTTGACTGTGGTCTGCTGACCCTCTGGTTAACCACACTACTGGTGTTGACTGTCGTCTGCTGACCCTCTGGTTAACCACACTACTGGTGTTGACTGTGGTCTGCTGACCCTCTGGTTAACCACACTACTGGTGTTGACTGTGGTCTGCTGACCCTCTGGTTAACCACACAACTGGTGTTCACTGTGGTCTGCTGACCCTCTGGTTAACCACACTACTGGTGTTCACTGTGGTCTGCTGACCCTCTGGTTAACCACACTACTGGTGTTGACTGCGGTCTGCTGACCCTCTGGTTAACCACACTACTGGTGTTGACTGTGGTCTGCTGACCCTCTGGTTAACCACACTACTGGTGGTCTGCTGACCCTCTGGTTAACAACACTACTGGTGTTGACTGTGGTCTGCTGACCCTCTGGTTAACCACACTACTGGTGTTGACTGTGGTCTGCTGACCCTCTGGTTAACCACACTACTGGTGTTGACTGTCGTCTGCTGACCCTCTGGTTAACCACACTACTGGTGTTGACTGTGGTCTGCTGACCCTCTGGTTAACCACACTACTGGTGTTGACTGTGGTCTGCTGACCCTCTGGTTAACCACACTACTGGTGTTGACTGTGGTCTGCTGACCCTCTGGTTAACCACACTACTGGTGTTGACTGTGGTCTGCTGACCCTCTGGTTAACCACACTACTGGTGTTGACTGTGGTCTGCTGACCCTCTGGTTAACCACACTACTGGTGTTGACTGTGGTCTGCTGACCCTCTGGTTAACCACACAACTGGTGTTCACTGTGGTCTGCTGACCCTCTGGTTAACCACACTACTGGTGTTGACTGTGGTCTGCTGACCCTCTGGTTAACCACACTACTGGTGTTGACTGTGGTCTGCTGACCCTCTGGTTAACCACACTACTGGTGTTGACTGTGGTCTGCTGACCCTCTGGTTAACCACACTACTGGTGTTGACTGTGGTCTGCTGACCCTCTGGTTAACCACACTACTGGTGGTCTGCTGACCCTCTGGTTATCCACACTACTGGTGTTGACTGTGGTCTGCTGACCCTCTGGTTAACCACACTACTGGTGTTGACTGTGGTCTGCTGACCCTCTGGTTAACCACACTACTGGTGTTCACTGTGGTCTGCTGACCCTCTGGTTAACCACACTACTGGTGTTGACTGTGGTCTGCTGACCCTCTGGTTAACCACACTACCGGTGTTGACTGTGGTCTGCTGACCCTCTGGTTAACCACACTACTGGTGTTGACTGTGGTCTGCTGACCCTCTGGTTAACCACACTACTGGTGTTGACTGTGGTCTGCTGACCCTCTGGTTAACCACACTACTGGTGTTGACTGTGGTCTGCTGCACCTCTGGTTAACCACACTACTGGTGTTGACTGTGGTCTGCTGAGCACTGGAATAACTTGAGGGCTTTCAGGTATTATTTACCTTCTAAAGACACTCGAAATGGACTTCATCTGAAACATGTCAGTCCTACTGTGATGTACCCACATAGTGGAACAGTCCCACTGTGATATACACACAGTGGGACTGTCCTACTGTGATGTAAATACAGTGGGACAACCCCACTAGATGTACTGTGATACACATCCCACTTTGATGTACTGACGTACTGACGTCACAACCGGGTAACATGCAATGCTCTGATTTGCTGGCGACGTTAATTACTAAAATATAAAAGATTTTTGTATAGTCACTTGCGTATGAATGTACTTATATCCATCAACTTTCAGAGTTACAGGCCAACATGGCGTGGATTTCTTCGCAAATCTGCGATTCCTAAACCTTAATCGAACAAACGTCCACCCAGCTTTATCTTCCCCCCCTCCGTCCCATCCCAAATCCTTATCCTGACCCCTTCCAAGTGTTATATAGTCGGAATGGTTTGGCATTTTCTCCTGATAGTTCCATTTCATTCACACACTCTTGTATCAACTCAGCTTCCAACCACATCTTTTCCCCACACCATTATAACTTACTTTTGACATTCTGCAACACCTAAATTTTTGTTCCTGGCGCCTTATTTTAAAACCTGGGTAAGAAAATAGAACATCGGGGAGAATGGGAAATAAAATTAATAATTTCTAAAATAAAGAGCTGTACCAGTATAGTGACCTCTTACATCGTCACAACTGAGACAGTAAGTTCATTATGACAATGACTAATAGTCAGCTGCTGCTGTCTCGGATTAACTAGGAGATAAAATTATCAGAGACAACGGAAAAGTAAGGGGTACTGGAACTGGCAACAGAGGGTGACATGATGGTAGCGATAATGGTGATTTACAATTCCCGGTCAAACAATTGAAGGCCAAGAGGGAAACGTGATAATTGTCACAAGACCGGTCTAAAGATTATAACAAAAACAGCCACAGTAGTAAGGGAGGCAGCGGCAAAGATTCTAATGTTTGGGAGTTTAAATGACATGACTATTGGTCTGATAACGAAAGATTACCATGGGGAACCTCATGTGTCCACCACAGTGTCGAGAAGGCTAAACTGATGGACTCAGCGGACACCTAAGGAAGCAACTCATTATGGAACCAACAGTTGTAATGGGAAAGAACCCGCCAGCATTAATGGATGAGGTGATTACCCAAAAGAGACAGATGCCGTGATAATATATAATGAAGCATCTCTATGAGCTGGCGGCCACTGCGTTAGCATGTTTGAGTAAATAGTCAAGCTAAAGAAGTGAGGCAAGACCTGAATCACGTTGAGTTAAACGAGAGGTCACAGACGTAAAGACGACAAATCTTCAATGACAAATCTATCAAATCAATCTTCAAATGACAAATCTAAAGACGTTATAATCTTCATTCTGCCCGAAACGCTTTGCGTAATAGTGGCTTTAGGCATTGTATGTACTAGCTCTATCTATAAATCCATCAATGTTTGTATCTCACCTTGTATGTATATACTTTACCTGAATAAACATTTGATTGGATTTGGTTTGATTTTGACAGGACGATGAGGGCTAATCTTCAAGAAGTGGAAGAGAGATAAGAGGAAAATAAAGGATAATCTACAAGAAATTAAACAGTTAATGTATATTGTTAGTATGAATGTATTAGTAGCCTTATCAGACTATGTATTTAGTATGAATGAATAGTAGCCTTATCAGACTAGGAGGCGTCGACAGTCATCATGGAACCAGTGCTGAACACGTGAGTGGGCCCCTGCTGTGATGGCGTCGTCTTTCATCACGTCACCTCAACATTAATGGCAATTATTTACTAATAGTGTTGTCCCGACTCCAGCCTGCCGAGATATTACAATGTAGATATGTACAACTACACTAATTATAGTTATTATGATATTATGGCAAATCTATGAATCAGTTTACTAGTATTATGAAACTAATCCATTTGGGCTGAGAGTCATGCTAGATGACTTCCCTAAAATGTCTTACATTTGGCAATAAAGAACTAGGTCTATACGGAAATTTAAGCACTTCCCTGTTGTTTTCGTAGTTGAATCCGTCTGTCAATTTACGTATTTATTATTTATAAAACCGATGATGCGATTCAAGTGACACTAACAAAATTGATGTGTTAGCTGGGAAGGCTTGATGTGCAATTAACGGCTACTCCTCCTCCCTGGAGGTGCATCCCCCCAAATTGGTTCTCTTTGAGTTTTATTAATGATTTGATAGAGGAGTTTATGTTATTCACTTGATAACTAATAATTTAGTAAAGTGTAATTTGTTAGTTCCAGTCTTGAGACTGTTCAATGAAGTATTAATTGAATAATTATATTAATTTCTATGTCGAAACATAAAAAAAAATCGTTTTCTGGAGAAAATTGCAACGAGTTCAGTTTACTTTGAATGAGTAACTGAAATAATTTGTTTAATTTGGATTAATACAAAATCAGCAGCAATATTATTTTCTGCATATTTTATTAGAAGTTAGTAATGTTGTCGGAGATTTCGGTCATTATTCCAATGGGGGGTGGGTGAGAAATACGAGTCGGAGTCCACTATTTGGAACTGGCGAACACTAATACTTCTATTCCGAATTATGGTAAATTAATTTATTTTATTGTTGCACCTTTGTGCTGCAGTACGTACAAGACGAATGTCCCGTACTGGAGTTGCAGATATGAGAGTATCTAGGCAACTCCGTCTCATTCTACCTCCATGGACACTACTTTTATTTGCGTTTAATAATTCAAAGGATTGAATGTAATCAATCACTAATGTCAAGAATGGTTCTGGGACTTCATTGGGATCAGCGATATTGGTCGCAGTGACTTGTGACTTTATTTTGGTCACTGGTCACTCATTAGCTACTGAGGCCCCTGGAGCACATCTCGGCTTTAAATGATGCTATCAAGGTCAACCTCTGTTGATATAGTCAGCTGTATTCTTCCTAGTATATTTTTACTGAGTTTAAATTCAGCTGACCAATTTGAATTTATATTGGAATTGTTTATTGTCTGCAGGCATAGGCCTCTTCAGACTTAATACTGCGCCTGTGAGTAATTTGCTACTTGAAGATTTTAACAGGTTTATTCCCTGATATTTAGTTGGGCCAGTGATGAATTTGCTGTAATAGTCTGCACTCACAAGGATTCCCATGTTGGTTAGATGATCAGACGTGATTTTGTCGGCGAATTTTAATCTCTTTCTTTTCAGGAATTTGGAAGTGGTTCCTAGACATGTAGGCCCGTTGGAATTATATCCTCTACGTTGGCCTGTACCTGACGGACATAGTCGGCTAAACATATTAATAGTTGCACCACCTGGTAGACATGAGATCATGTGTCAGTCAGGAACTCCATTATATTTAGTTTTTCCTGGGTAACAGTCTAATTGTAGATCATCTGCCACCTTTTGGGTGACAAATATTCTCTGGGGCCCCCTAGACAAACAATCCTCGAGTTTGGACATTGGCCCCTGTGTCTTCATGCGGGCTGCTTCATGGTAAGTTGGGCAGTAAGTAGGCAAATTCCTATTTTTTTGGACGTTATAGATAAGACAGATTTTTTATTGCACCTTGCAGTACTGTACCTTGGTAGGAATGTTATCTTCCACCTTGGGGTTTGGAGACCTTAATTTTGTGTCCCCACACAATTCGTGATGCTGACCCTTGTTTCACCTATTACAAGTGTGTAATTGGGTCTTACAGGTGCTGGTTTTGTGTACCTTGAGGCACCTCATGCATTTTCGCAACTTCTTGAGCCGCTTAACATGGGTGTCATGATCAGGGTAATTGGTGCAGCGGTACATTGAATGCTCTTCTTGCCAGAACAAACATGCCCTCCATCCTACAACACCTTTTGAAGTCACCGCCTTTGGTGACACAGTAACTGCCTTTGGTGACACAGTAACTGTAGGCTTCGAGGAACCCACTGCATGTGTACTCACACTGCCTGACTTCCTCCACTTTCAGGTGGAATAATATTGTTTAGATTTATTTAGAGTACTTGGTGTACCCTTTGATTTATTGTTCTGCACTATTTCTGAAGGCTCGGGATAGGATTTAATTTCCTTGATTACTCGTTGCCTGTCTTCAACAGAATGCAAACCCTCAGTGATCTCTACTGTCTGGAGGTTTTATTGAAATGCGAGCAAAATCTGTCTAGCACTTCACTAGGCAGTTTGCGCTGGATGACATCTTGAGTCATGCACTCAGCACTAGTTATGTCAACCTTAAGGCTGAATGTGTTAAGTAATGACTCAACCTCCAATCAGAAGGTTTGGAGTGGGTCAGGGGTTTGATGAGTTTTGGGTAAGTCCAAACTTTTTTTTGGACTAGATGTGTAATACCTCTCTCGTTGTCAGCATTATCCTTAGGGAGCTATATTGCGAGATCATGGATATCACTATTTAGATTAAAATTTGTTACTTCTGATTCATCTTCACCCTTAAGTTCACCTTGTGGGCAGGATAATTTAGTAACCTCTGGTAATGGGGTTTCAGAATCCACAGGGAATGTGGGTAAACTGACTGAGAAAAGTTTCATTTCTGATTGGATAGTGGTGTTGGGTGAAACTGTTGTTGTTGCCTAGTTCTAGGCAATTAATTAATTTGATGAAAGGACACAGCCTGGCTTGAGTACCATCATCATATTGAGCCAGATCAGCCATAATATCATCTAATGTGGCTATTCATCTGTGGTTAAGTTTGTGTGGGCAAGTTCAGCCAAATACTTTTCTGTCTGGCATTTGACTTGTTAAAATTTACTTGTTGCTACTTGAAAGTAGTTGCAGTTGTACATGATCAGCTGGAGATTGTTGTGACAGACCAGGGCATTTATTGATCTGTCGAGTTAAATGACCCTTTGAGTCCAGTTAGGGTATGTTTTAACTTTGTTTCTGAAACAGCTATGCTGTCTGCTTGGTTAGGTTTTGTTGGTCCCATGATTTCTTAGTGGAAATTACTGGGAAATGTACTCATAAATCCTGAGCAATTTAATAATAGTAGCCTAGGGTAAATATAAATTATTATCCACACTTCCGTGGAAATAAAAGGTTATATTGCCTTCTAGTCAATAAGTCTGACTAGAAGGCTTCGACAGTCATCATGGAACCAGTGCTGAACTAGTGAGTGGGCCCCTGCTGTAATGGCGTCGTCTTTTGTCACGTCGCCTCACCATTAATGACAATTATTCAGTAACAGTGTTGTCCTGACTCCAGCCTGCCGAGATATTACAATGCAGATATGTACAACTACACTAATTATAATTAATATGATTTTATGGCTAATCTTTGACTCAGTTCACTAGTATTATGAAAGTAACTCATTTTGGCTGAGAATCGTTCCAGATGACTTACCTAAAATGTCGTACATTTGGCAATAAAGAACAAGGTATAGACGGAATTTTAAATTAATTAAGCACTTCCCTGTCGCTTTCGTAGACGAATCCGTCCGTTAATTTAGGTACTTATTATTTCAAATACCGGCAATATGATTTAAGTGACACTGACAAAATTTACGGGTATTAGCTGGGAAGGCTTGATGTGCAATTAATAGCTACTCCTCCTCCCTGGAGACATGCTCCAACAAAATAGTTCCTTTTTAGTTTTATTAATAATTGGGAGAAGTATATTTTAGTCACTTGATAACTAATAATTAAGTGTAATTTGTCAGTTCCATTCCTGAGACTGCTGCATTAAGCATTTATTGATTAATTATATTCACTTCGGCGATGAAGGAACATAATCTCGTTTTCTGGAGGAAATTGCAACGAGTAAAGTTTTCTTTGAATGAGTTTCGGAAGTAATTTTTTTTAATTTGGATAATACAAAATCAGCAGTAATATTATTTTCTGCATATTATATTAGAAGTTAGTAATGTTGTCGGAAATATCTGACATGTGGTGGTGGAGCGCTGTTATGACAGTAGTGGTAAAATAGTAATGGAGCATTGTTGTGAGAGTATAATGGTACTGGAGTAAGTGTGGTACTGAAACACTGTTATGACGGTGGAGGTATCATTGTACTGAACCACTGTTGTCACAGTTGTAGTATAATGGTACTTGACCACTGTTGTCACACTGCTAGGATAATAGTACTAGATGTAATGTGGTACCGGAGCACTTTTCTGGCAGTCGTAGTATAAAGGTACTGGAGCACTTGTCAAAATGGTAGTATAAAAATACTGGAGTAAGTGTGGTGCTGGAGCACTGTTTTCACAGTGGTATTATAATGGTACTGGGTCACAGTTGTCACAATAGTAGTACAATGGTACAGGATCACTGTTGTCACAGTAGTAGTATAATGGTACTGGGTCACTGTTGTCACAGTAGTAGTACAATGGTACAGGATCACTGTTGTCACAGTAGTAGTATAATGGTACTGGGTCACTGTTGTCACAGTAGTAGTATAATGGTACAGGATCACTGTTGTCACAGTAGTAGTATAATGGTACAGGATCACTGTTATCACAGTAGTAGTATAATGGTACAGGATCACTGTTGTCACAGTAGTAGTATAATGGCACTGGATCACTGTTGTCACAGTAGTAGTATAATGGTACTGGGTCACTGTTGTCACAGTAGTAGTATAATGGTACTGGATCACTGTTGTCACAGTAGTAGTATAATGGTACAGGATCATTGTTGTCACAGTAGTAGTATAATGGTACTGGATCACTGTTGTCACAGTAGTAGTATAATGGTACGGGATCACTGATTATTGGGCGTAGTACGCCCAATAATCAGCCAAATACCAACTCCAACCTATCTCCTGACAAAAAGACTTAACGAACTTCTAACTCCATGCACTCCAAGCAAGTATATTCTACAATCATCAGCAGATTTCCTAGAATTAATCAAATCTACTCAGCCAGATGGAATCATTGTTTCCCTGGACGTCGAATCCCTATTTACCAACGTTCCAGTCGACACAACCATAGTCGACTCCGATTTACACATGATAATAATGAAAATAACAGTCTGCCATTCTTATATGTACTAATAACAAAAACAGGAACCTCTTTAAGCACCAACGTATATACAAAGCCCACCAACATAGAATTATGCCTGAACGGTAGAAGTGAGTGCCCCAAAGATACAAAACCAGTGTTCTCAATGCTTATATTCGTCGAGCGCTTACCCACTGCTCCGAATGGAGCAACGTGAGTAGAGAGTTTGAAAGAGTAACTCAGATATTGGTGAACAACGGATATAGCAACGCGGAAATAAACGCTGCTATAAGAAGACTCTTGGACCGATGGTATAATCCTGAACCTAGAACAGAAGCCACAGTACCTCCAATAAAATTATATTACAAATCAACCATGCACAGTGAACATATAAAAGCGGAAAGAATAATGAAAGAAATAATCTATAAAGGAGTAAAAAGCATTACTCCTAACCAAAACATAGTCCTGGTCATATTCTACAAAACCAAGAAGACTTCCGAACTCCTTATCAAAAACAGCCCGAAGCCGACGGAGAACCCTCTACAGCAGTCAAGCGTTGTATACATGTACACTTGCCCCCACGAAGGCTGTAACCTTCAATCTAAGTTCATAGGTATGACGTCAACCAAGCTGACGAGGCGTTTGACATGTCATCTTCAATCCGGTGCCCCCAGGAATCACATGAGACAAGCCCATGACATCACCCTGACAAGAGAAATGTTGAACAAAAATACCTGTATAATAAACAAAACCCAAGATGCAAGAAGATTACAAATTCTTGAAGCAATTCACATAAGAATAGAAAAACCTACCATGAACACCCAAATCCTGGAACTATTTACTCTACCCACCATGAGAGTAACGACAAGACCAGAACATAACGATGCCAACACAGAAGACACTGTTCAACATAATAGGCCAATTACGCCTGATTAATCTTTGTATGTAGATAGGAACTGCCTCGTATGGGCCAATAGGCCTTCCACAGTTACCTTTATTCTTATGTTCTTATGTGCTTCATCCCCCATTTAACCTTATGTATCCCGCATGTTTTTACCTTTATTGTCTTATCACCTGACCCAGTGCGGGTATAAATCAACCAGTTCTGAAAATTCATTTCGCTTGAGAATGAACCATGGAGGTTCGAAACGTTGTGCAAATTGTATGAATAAGTGTAATACATTCTATAGTAGTTCACTTTTTTCTTCACCTTGAAATTACGAAAATGAGTTTTGAAGAACTCCTCTTTCAGCTAAGCCCTGATGCTAAGAAAATAGTTAGAGGGATACAAGCCCTAAATCAGAAGATACTAAATACAGAATATGCGGCCATATTCAATGAGACATGTTTAAAAGAAAACCTGCTGCCAGTACACACCAATATATATATATATATATATATATATATATATATATATATATATATATATATATGTATATATATATATATATATATATATATATATATATATATATATATATATATATATATATATATATATATATATGCACAGACTTGCCTATAACTCGCAAGCTGAAGTTTATAACTTTTTAACACTCAACCCACCAGGAGACTCGAACCCTGGCCCAAAGAGTGGCAGGTACACACTGTATCCACTGCACTATACTTCAAAGCCATAAAGACAGGTAGGAATTCTGGGGTATTTAACCCACAGAATTCCATTCTCTCCCAGGCAATGAGATGATGAAGGACCTCTGGTGTTCTTTAATCGAGCCTACCTGGTTCCCACCAGCCTACGGCCCGATATTCTACACCTGGCCCACGGAGCACTTTCTCACTATGGTTTTAACAAAACCTACCACGGAATCAGACAAGACTACTACTGGCCAAGTATGGTTAAAGACGTCAAAAGTTACGTGCAACAGTGTCATACATGTCAGATGGCAGGTAAACCTAACATCTCTATTCCCCGGGCTCCATTAAATCCTATCCAGGTGTCTGCAGAACCTTTCCACAGATTCATCATAGACTGTGTTGGTCCTTTACCCCGGCCCAGTTCTGGCAACGCCTATATACTAACTATCCTGTGTCCTACCACCAGATTCCCAATAGCAGTTCCAGTAAAGAACATTACGGCTGCTACTGTGGTGAAACAACTATTGAAGATCTTCACCCAGTATGGATTTCCAAGAGAGGTTTAAAGTGACTGTGGCACCAACTTCACCAGTGATCTCTTTAAGAAGACACTGGAGGAGTTCAACATCAAACAGGTACTGTCCAGCCCCTATCATCCTGCTTCACAGGGTTCTTTGAACGTAGTCATCAGACTATTAAAGCACTCCTAAAGAAATTTTGCAATGAAACCTTGAAGGACTGGGATAAACAATTTGACCTCATTATGTGCATTTTCAGAAGTCTCCCCAATGAGTCTCTAGGAGTATCTCCTTATGAGATGCTCTACGGACGTAAGTGCCGTACTCCTCTCAAAGCTTTCAAAGACTCTCTACGTAATACCACCTTCAGTGACCCTCAGAATGTGCCCCAGTTTCTTCCAAACTTAAAACACATTCTAGAGAGAGTACGTAAATTTGCTAATGACAATCTATTGAAAGCTCAGGAGAGGATAAAGACTCATTTTGACCAACGCAGCAAACTAAGAAAATTTAAACCAGGAGACTTCGTGTTGGCATATTTTCCTATACCAGGTTCTCCATTGCAAAACAAGTTTTCAGGACCTTACCGCATCAAGGAGTGCAGAAACAACCACAACTACGTTCTTGAGACTCCAGATAGGCGGCGGAAGACCCAGTTGTGCCACGTCAACCTCTTGAAGCAGTATCAAGGTACTCCCCCCACTGTGTTAGTCTCATTATCCACATTCAAAGGTCCATACCTCCACAGTGAGACCTTCCCTGCTTCTCCTCCCGAAAGCACTAACACTGAGTCAGTGCCTTCCAACTCGGAAATCCTTAATGATCTTCATACCTATTTGCAGGACAGTAATAGTGCTCCTCTCATCAGAATCTTCAAGGAACATCAGAAGTTGTTCAGCGATGATCCAAAGGCGTGTAATGTGGTTCAGCACGACATCCAGCTACTCCCTGACACCCGGCCGATTCGTCAACGTTTTTACCGAATCAGCCCGAGCAAAAAGGAAGTTATGCGTGCTAAAGTACAGTACCTCCTGGATCATGGGCTGGCCACCCCTTGTGAGTCCCCTTTGGCCTCACCCTGCATCTTGGTGCCGAAACCGCACGGTAAAGTGAGGTTGTGTACCGATTACCGGAAATTGAATCTTGTGACTATCAAGGATGCTTATCCATTACCTAGAATAGATGACATCCTTGACGCCATTGGTAATGCTCGGTATCTATCGAAGCTAGACTTACTCAAGGGATACTACCAAGTATGTTTGACAGAGCGAGCTAAGGAAATATCTGCCTTCACCACTCCTTTTGACCTTTACAGATACGAACGCCTTCCATTTGGACTATGTAATGCCCCGGCCACCTTCCAGCGAGCTGTCAACCGCGTCATCCAGGGCTTAGATAACACCTACGCCTAATTGGATGACATCGTTGTGGCAACTAACACCTGGAGCGAACATCTGCTCCAGCTGCCACGATTGTTTGCCAAGCTCCTGACAGCCGGCCTCACCATCAACTTGGGCAAGTCCACCTTTGCTAAAGGTAAAGTGCGTTATCTTGGTCATGAGATAGGGAGTGGCAGCCTAGCTCCGTTAAACATACACACTCAAGCCATCCAGCATTACCCACAGCCTACCACCAAGAAGCAGCTTCTGCGCTTCCTTGGTCTTGCCTCCTACTACCGTAGGTTTGTGAAGAATTTTAGTACGGTGGCGAGACCATTGATCACTTTAACCAGCCCCAAGCAACGGTATCATTGGACCATTCAGCAAACCATTGCTTTTGAACAACTTAAAGCCATGCTCTGTTCTAATCCTATTCTCGCCTCGCCAGATATCAGGAAGCCTTTCATCCTCCATGTCGACGCCAGTGGTACCGGCATCGGGGGCGTCCTGATGCAACAACGAGGCGAGGAGGTTCTATCTGTTAGCTACTACAGCTACAAGTTAAAACCTCACCAGAAGAACTACAGCACTATCGAAAAGGAACTTCTCTCCATCGTCCTGAACTTACAGCACTTTGAATCGTACCTACAAAGTGCTCGGTCTACCACCATCTACTCGGACCACAATCCCCTACGCTTCCTGCAGCAAGCCCAATTCAACAATCAACGACTTCTACGATGGGCTTTGTATCTGCAGAATTTCAACCTGGAGATCTTCTACATCAAGGGTTCTGACAACATCATAGCAGACGCCCTCTCCAGAGTCTATGAGGTAGAGGCAACTCCACCTACCACTCTACCACCTGAAGACGTAACTTCACTCATTAGAGCAGGCTTCGGGGGAGAGTTGTGACGATAATCTCTTTCAAGAGAGATTGAGTCTGCTCTTCTCTACATAAAGTTATGTATATTATACAACAATAAGATGCTACCTTCAAGATACGTCTACCAGTAGCACAAAACGTTTTGACCAGGAGGCAAACGTCCCCAAGACTCCCCCCTACTCCACTCCCTCCATGCCGGCTCCGTCATCAACCAGCAAACTACCATTCCCAGCTTGCCTGCTTCTTGTTTGTGACCCGCCGACTGCACACCTGCACCTCAGCGCCCTCTACAAGTCAATGTCTGGGCTTGAACCAGCCATTGAAGTCAGAATATCCTTGTGCTCTCAAGCTGTGAACAACTAACTGATATACGCTGTCTATCAGATGGATGTTTCTCAGCTAGCGCTATATTCTCGGCACCTGTTTAATCACTTTGTCTTTATATTATTGTCGAGTAACGTCATCCCTGTTCTTAATTTATGTTATATGTTTTTGACTTGTTTGTTTGCACTGTACATAGCCAAGGGATTGTCTTTGTTTTCAATTTGTTTTCTATATTAATTAAAGTTTCATTGTTCATACTATGTGTTTTGCGTGTCTTCCCTTACTTTACCACAGATAAACAGCCAAGCAGTCTATCTTTTTTTTGTAAGTGTGACTAGGCCTTGACACCAGCCATTGGAGGACTGCAGAACATCTACACTCCTACACTTTCCCGTCACACAGGGCTTGATGGAAAACGTCAATTGCCTCTCACTATACCATTGCCTGGAGAGGTTGGTTTGTCTGGGAGTTAAATACCCCAGAATTCCCACCTCTTTAGGGCTCTAAGTATAGTGCAGTGGGTATAAGTGCATACCTGGCATCTTGGTGGCCAAGATGGCAGGTACGTACTAATATATATATATATATATATATATATATATATATATATATATATATATATATATATGTCGTACCTAGTAGCCAGAACGCACTTCTCAGCCTACTATTCAAGGCCCAATTTGCCTAATAAGCCAAGTTTTCATGAATTATTTGTTTTTCGACTACCTAACCTACCTAACCTGACCTAACCTAACTTTTTCTGCTACCTAACCGAACCTAACCTATAAAGATAGGTTAGGTTAGGTTAGGTAGGGATGGTTAGGTTCGGTCATATATCTACGTTAATTTTAACTCAAATAAAAAAAAATTGACCTCATACATAATGAAATGGGTAGCTTTATCATTTCATAAGAAAAAAATTAGAGAAAATATATTAATTCAGGAAAACTTGGCTTATTAGGCAAATCGGGCCTTGCATAGTAGGCTGAGAAGTGCGTTCTGGCTATTAGGTGAATTAATATATTTTCTCTAATTTTTTTCTTATGAAATGATAAAGCTACCCATTTCATTATGTATGAGGTCAATTTTTTTTTATTTGAGTTAAAATTAACGTAGATATATGACCGAACCTAACCATCCCTACCTAACTTAACCTATCTCTATAGGTTAGGTTCGGTTAGGTAGCAGAAAAAGTTAGGTTAGGTCAGGTTAGGTAGGTTAGGTAGTCGAAAAACAAATAATTCATGAAAACTTGGCTTATTAGGCAAATTGGGCCTTGCATAGTAGGCTGAGAAGTGCGTTCTGGCTATATATATATATATATATATATATATATATATATATATATATATATATATATATATATATATATATGTCGTACCTAGTAGCCAGAACGCACTTGTCAGCCTACTATGCAAGGCCAAATTTGCCTAATAAGCCAAGTTTTCCTGAATTAATATATTTTCTCAAATTTTTTTCTTATGAAAAGATAAAGCTACCCATTTCATTATGTATGAGGTCAATTTTTTTTTATTGTAGTTAAAATTAACGTAGATATATGACCGAACCTAACCAACCCTACCTAACCTAACCTAACCTATCTTTATAGGTTAGGTTAGGTAGCCAAAAAAGTTAGGTTAGGTTAGGTAGGTTAGGTCGTCGAAAAACAATTAATTCATGAAAACTTGGCTTATTAGGCAAATCGGGCCTTGCATAGTAGGCTGAGAAGTGAGTTCTGGCTACTAGGTACGACATATATATATATATATATATATATATATATATATATATATATATATATATATATATATATTGTGACGGTAACGCGTTGGTGTTCGGCTGTTTAAGGCTAGGGGTATGGCCTCGTCACATAGTTATAAAAAAAAATAGAAAAACTGGAACTTCGTCTGTGGTAAGGTAAGGAGAAGACACACAAAACACAAGTAAAACTTTAACAATGAAATTTTAATTACGTTAAATAAATCAAAACATGAAAATAATGCACAAACAAATATGTATAATAAAATCAATGAATCAAAATAATAAGAATACTTAAATGACACAATGAAAGTTACGTTAGGGCAAAATAATAAGAAGTGCAACACAAAAGTTAAGTGGGAGGTGCTGGAATATTGGCTTAAAGCCACCACCTCTCTCAGTACACGCTAACGTCTAGCTGGGAGGAGTGCTGGCTACGAAAGCACGGAACATTCTGAAGACTGATGTTGGGGCGACCCCAGACATCGGGTAGTATGGGGGGGCGAGTGCAGGTGCAGCCAGACCGGCGACCAATCAGCGGAGCCGTAGCGATCAACGGGTAGTTTGGTGGTTGGAGTTCGAACAGGTGGCTGGTTGCATACGTTTCTGCTCACCCTGGCAAGCCTTGCTGGTGTTGTTGGACATTTCTTCCATAGTCTTTTTATATAATTGTGAAGACGTAATTTTGGAGGGAAGAGCAGGCTCAATCTCTTGAAGGAGATTATCGTCACAACTCTCCCCCGAAGCCTGCGGTTCTGGAAGAAGTACGTCGTTATGTGGTGGAGTAATGGATGGAGTTGCTTCTACTTCATAAACTCTGGAGAGATCATGGGCTAAGATGTTGTCAGACTCTTGGTATAGCGTGTCTCCAGGTTGAATTTCTGCAGGTAGCAAGCCCATAGTAGAAGACGTTGAGATGAGAAGTGGGCGTGCTGCAGGAGGTGTAGGGTGGTGTGGTCCGTATTGATGGTGGACCGAGCACTTTTCAGGTGTGGAGTGAAGTGCTGAAGCTTCAGGATGAGGAAGAGTAGCTCCTTGCCAATTGTTCCGTCGTTCCTTGTAGCAGTAGTCGCTGACAGGTGTATTCTTCTCGCCTCGTTGCTGCATCACGACACCACCATCGTCGGTACCATTGGCGTCGACATGGAGGATGTAGGGCTTATCTGACGAGGTGAGAGTGGAATTAGAAGAGGGCATAGGAGCACGATTATTATCCTGAAAGCATTTGGGAAGATCATTAAGGATTTTGGAATTAGAAAGCGCCGACTCCTTGTCAGTGCTTTCGGGAGAAGAAGCCGGGATGGTCTCACTGTGGATGTAGGGTTCTGTGAAGGTAGAACAATTAATCAAGACAGTGGGAGGAGTACCATTATATTGCTTCAGGAGGTTGACGTGGCACAGCTGGGTCTTCCGCCGCCTATCTGGAGTCTCTATCACATAATTATTATTATTCCTGCACTCTTTGACGCAGTAGGGTCCTGAAAATTTGTTTTGTAAAGGTGAACCTGGGATAGGAAAATAGGCAAGGACGAAGTCTCCCGGCTTGAATTTTCTTACTTTGCTGGTCTGGTCGTAATGAGTCTTCATTCTCACCTGGGCTTTCAATAGATTATCATGGGCAAAGCGGTGGACTCTCTCTAGAATGTGTTGAAGGTTTTGAAGAAACTGGGGCACATTCTGATGCTCACTGAAGGTGGCATCTCTGAGAGAGTCTTTGAAAGCCTTAAGGGGAGTACGGCACTTACGGCCGTAGAGCATCTCATAAGGAGATACTCCTAGGGACTCATTGGGGAGACTTCTGAAAATACACATTATTAGGTCAATCTGCTTATCCCAATCCTTTGAGGTTTCACTACAAAACTTTTTCAAGAGTGCTTTGATGGTCTGATGACTACGTTCAAGAGAACCCTGTGAAGCAGGATGATAGGGGCTGGACAATACCTGTTTGATGTTGAACTCCTCCAGTGTCCTTTTGAAGAGATCACTGGTGAAGTTGGTGCCACAGTCACTTTGAATCTCCCTGGGAAATCCGTATTGAGTGAAGATCTTCAATAGATGTTTGATAACCGTAGCAGCCGTGATGTTCTTCACTGGAACTGCTATGGGAAATCTGGTGGTAGGACACAGGATGGTTAGGATGTAGGCGTTACCTGAACTGGTCCGAGGTAAAGGACCAACACAGTCTATTATGAGTCTGTGGAAAGGTTCCGCAGGCACCTGTATGGGAATCAGTGGTGCTCTGGGAATGGAGACGTTCGGTTTGCCTGCCATCTGACATGTATGACACTGTTTTACGTACTGTTTGACGTTGTTTACCATACCTGGCCAGTAGTAGTCTTGACGAATCCCATGGTAAGTCTTGTTGAAGCCGTAGTGGGAGAATGCTCCATGGGCCAGGTGTAGAATAGTGGGCCGCAGGCTGGTGGGAATCACAAGTTGTTCGGTGTTGGCCCAATCGTCCTCCTCCTTCAGTTTACTGGGTCTATATCTGCGGTAGAGCAAGTCGTTCTCTAGGAAGAACCCAGGAATACTGTCGGGTTGAGTCTCAGCCTGGAAAAACAATGGTGTTAAAGTAAGATCTTCCCTCTGCAACTTACGGAACTCCAACTTGGTCAGATGCGGGGGTAGTTTCTGAGGGTCTTGAGGGACAGCGGTAGCAGTAGAGTCAGCTGGCTGTGGACGTGCGGCTTGTGCACGGGTGGTCACGAGAACCGGAGGAGAAACATCATCACTCTCTTGAACCTCTGCTGGAACATACTCAAGAATAGGGTTACTTGGCACAGAGTTACACACCTGGGGTTTGTCCATGACGATCAGGTTGGTTGGTTGCAGGTCTTCTGCCAAGTCGTTGCCTAGGAGAAGTTGCACTCCAGGCATGGGAAAAGGCTTTTCCCTGACGGCGACTTGGACTTCCCCGTTCACGTAGGGACAATCCAGGTGGACTCTGGCGAGAGGGTATGGAGTAGTAGCAGTGAGGTCAGTGATGAAGACCGTTTCCCCGGTGTAGACTATGTTGGGCACAGCCGACTTCAAGATGATCGATTGTAGAGCCGCTGTGTCCCTCAAGATCTTCAATTTGAAACGTCCCTCCGGATTTGAACCGTTGGCAGAGACAGTTCCAGTATACCGGTGGTTACTGAAAAGAGAAAGATCATTAACATCAACACCAACATTCATCACAGGCTTACCGGACTTAGGAGGAGTTGGTTTGGGTCGTTGTTGGTCAGTGGTTCCCTTGTATTGAGACTTACCACACTTGTCTATGGTATGTCCATAGAGTCTACAATACTTGCAGTACAGTTGTGAACCAGCTTGATCGGGGCTCACCTTCTCGTAACTGTACCACGACTTCTTACTGGAGGATGGTTCAGGTGTCAGCCGGTGGATGAGGCTGTAAGTGTCAGCCGACTTAGCACACTTCAGGTAGTCGGTTTCTTCTTTATCTGCTAAGTAGAGGCGGACAGGAGGCGGCACACGTCTCAAGAATTCTTCAACAAGCATCAGGTTGACGAGTTCTGCAAAAGTAGAGACATGTGCTGCTTCCAGCCATTTCATGAAATACCTCCGTTTCGTGTTAGCAAACTCGAGGAAGGTAGTGGTACTTGCCTTCAGGTGGTCACGGAATTTCCTTCTATAACTTTCGGTGGAAAGTAGGTAGGCGTCTAACACTGCTTGTTTCAGAGTGTAGTAGTCATTCTCAGACGCCAAAGTACTGAGTGTGACTGCAGCTCTACCTGTAAGATGGACTCTGAGAAGTGTTGCCCATTGGTCGACAGGCCAACTGAGTTGATTAGCAAGGGTTTCAAAGGTGGTAAAGAACACATCAACTTCTGCTTCTACAAAGGATGGCATTAACTTACTTGCATGTGATATATTAAAACTGACGGGAAGATTGGCAGTAGCTTGCTGGCGTTGAGTGAAGTGTGAAGTTTCCAAGGCGATTTCGCGTTGACGACACTCTAGAGCCAGAGTCGCTTGTTGCTTGTCATGTTCGCGTTGTATTTCCAACTCGCGTTGTTTGGTTTCAAGCTGTACTCTTTCACGTTCACGGAGTAATGCGACCTCACGTTCGTGTTCTTCTCTCCTCAAAGCAGCTTCGCGTTCTTGTTCGTCTCTCCTCAAAGCAGCTTCGCGTTCTTGTTCGTCTCTCCGTATGGCAGCAGCTCGTTCTTGTTGTTCGAGGGCTTCCCTTTGCTGCTCACGTTCAATCTTGGCCAGCTCTAGTTTGAGTTTCAGCGTTGCCAAATCAGTTTTATCTGCAATATAGTAAGTTTCATGAGTTTCAGAGTCTATCTTACCTTGCTCTAAATAGTAATCCAGCAACAGGTTGTGTAGGTCATTTTTGTTGGCTTGGTAGGGAACTTCTAGTTGATACTCATGTGCAAGAGTTTGTAGTTCAGTCCTCTTGGCACGACTTAAAGTCCCTATTTCACCTGCTGGATTTGCACGGAAAGTTTGGAGACGAAACATGGTGAAATTAGCAAATAAAGGTACACGAATGTTCAATAATGAAATGTCAGAAACAGGACAACGTGGCAACTGGTACCTATCCTGTGTGATCTTTAACAATTAACGTTAAGTGAAAGATATTAAATGATTAAATGAAATCAAGGGCGCAGGAAATCTTGTACCCGGTACTCATGTAAGAGAATAAGGGCAAGAAAATCCTACTAACAAATGAAACAAAGTTTCGAAAACAAATGAAACAGTTAAATGCTTCAAAAGTAAAATTGGTAGTCCAAGGATGTAGGCATACCTTGCCAAGTCTCTAAAGGACATAAAGCAAGTTTTTCCCACTGAATTTAATATGATACTTACAGAATTAGCGAACTTTTGTGCTCTGAAAAAATAAGCTAATTCCCTACCGTTGTATGTATCATCATCTCTGACTGACGTGTAGGGGTGCGAGGTGTCAACTGGTGACGAGAACTGCTGCTGAGGTCCCAATTCAGCAACTAAAGTTCGAGCTAGAGGAACTATGGCCCTCTTTGTCCTCCTACAGTCAGATTGCAGAAGATTGGGTACTCTTGACCCGGGGCAGACCACAGTACCAGGGTACCAATATGATGATCTGTCAGAATGAGAAATATTCAAGGGACATAGATGGTAAATACGAGTAATAACAAGGAGGGAGAGATGACCAATTAAGAGTATGACTGCGGCCTACAGTCACCACGTAATCCAAAGTTGTCTCACCTTCACTATATGTTACTCTCGTAATGCACAATACACCGCACCTTATAAAAAATGAAATTGAATGAAAAATAGTAAAGCTACGTTAACAAAGTTAAATACGCTTACCATAAATTACCACTTGGCACCAGTACCTGAGTGAAGCTCCTAGGACAGGCCCCCATATAACTTGTGACGGTAACGCGTTGGTGTTCGGCTGTTTAAGGCTAGGGGTATGGCCTCGTCACATAGTTATAAAAAAAAATAGAAAAACTGGAACTTCGTCTGTGGTAAGGTAAGGAGAAGACACACAAAACACAAGTAAAACTTTAACAATGAAATTTTAATTACGTTAAATAAATCAAAACATGAAAATAATGCACAAACAAATATGTATAATAAAATCAATGAATCAAAATAATAAGAATACTTAAATGACACAATGAAAGTTACGTTAGGGCAAAATAATAAGAAGTGCAACACAAAAGTTAAGTGGGAGGTGCTGGAATATTGGCTTAAAGCCACCACCTCTCTCAGTACACGCTAACGTCTAGCTGGGAGGAGTGCTGGCTACGAAAGCACGGAACATTCTGAAGACTGATGTTGGGGCGACCCCAGACATCGGGTAGTATGGGGGGGCGAGTGCAGGTGCAGCCAGACCGGCGACCAATCAGCGGAGCCGTAGCGATCAACGGGTAGTTTGGTGGTTGGAGTTCGAACAGGTGGCTGGTTGCATACGTTTCTGCTCACCCTGGCAAGCCTTGCTGGTGTTGTTGGACATTTCTTCCATAGTCTTTTTATATAATTGTGAAGACGTAATTTTGGAGGGAAGAGCAGGCTCAATCTCTTGAAGGAGATTATCGTCACAATATATATATATATATATATATATATATATATATTACAGAAAACACACACTTATATTACAATATAACAATATACCAATCAGTGTTCGAAGACCTCGTCCAGCTCCTCGGGGGTCAGGTGCGTACCCAAGATACAGCACGCATTTCCCCTCTGAACAGCGACACTGAGGCGCTGGAACATAAAACTGGCCGCTCTTGGGTCTCTAGTCTTCCCAATGAGTTCCTCGCCCAGCTCCTTCAAGAACTTAAGTGCACATTTACCCCAGGCGCCCAGAGTCTCAGAGCCTATTGGCACGAACCTGTAACAACGTTCTAGGTCCCTGTACTTGTTAGTTTTCTGGGTCTCCCTGAAGGTGGCCGCCCCGCCTCCCGCAGCTGCGCTGTAAGGTAGATAGGTATCAGCCAATGTAGAAGCAAACGTGTAGTCCCACACGACCTATTTACCTTCCCTCCACGGCTCCAGGGTGACTCCATCTGGGCGTTTTTGGCTGTTGTCAGGCCTGCACAACTGAGGTTCCCTTTGTGCTGGACACCCAGCTGAAGCCAAACTTCTCTTGATGATGTCATTGACTGCTTCTTGTCTGGCAATCTTTCCCTGTGTCTTACGACAGATGAGACCATGGCTGCCGTATTGGTCTGCCCGTGCATGGCCGCAAATACACCGGTGCTCGGTGGAGATAGGGGCGGCAAGGCGCAGAGCAACAACAGACCATTGGACTTAGGGTCCAATGGTCCAGGCGGGTGCCCAAGGCGGAATTAGGGACTGCCAACAGGAAGTCCCCGGCATGGGGCGCTTGCACAGCTAGAAGACGCGCTTTGTCCTTCCTGGAAGCTGCCTCCAGCAATGATGTGGCGATGTTCTCCACTATGGGGCTATCCCATTTGGACTGTTTGCAGTCATTTGGAAAAGTCGGTCGAGGATGAGAGTTGACAAGATTGTCCCACTGACCGACTCCTTCCGCAAATTTGGGATCATGAATCTCAATGGAGTCTCTTAGGTGTTCCGGTAGTATTTCTTTAATTAATTCACCTGTAGCACTCGTCGAGGATAAGAATGCCGGCAATGCTAACTGTGTCGCCTTGCGAATACCTATCCCCCCGAGTCTAACTGGGAGCGTTGCTTGGTCCCATTGGTCATCTTGCAGGGAGAGGTTTAACACTTTCACGGGTATTGACCTTAGGAGTGAATCATATTCTGTTAATTTTGGGCTGTCGAAGGAGGGAGCACACCTTAGAAAATAGGTCAGTCTGTGCAAAGCGAGGCACCTTGTGAGAAGGTACAAAGCATCGTGGGCGTCCAAAGCCCCTATTCTTCCCTCCATCCTCCTCAAGTCGTTCAGCTTTTCTTCGAGGACTACCTCAATGGCGCTCGAGCCCAGAGGTGCCCCTAGCAGCACACTGTCGGTGGGAGCGATCACTTGGGCTCCTGGCAATATGATTCGCACTGCATCTATTGTTGGTTGGCTAGATGAGATGATTTCACACTTTAATGGGTTTAGGGTGAGTCCTAACTCCTCTCCCTTAGATTTCACCAGCTGTAGATCTTCTAGCAGGGACTCCTGTGTCCCTGCCAGGGTGCCATCGTCCAGGAATCAGATATTGAGTTCGCTGGTCAACCTGCTTGTGACCTCTTTAACAGCCATGCAAAAAAGAAAAGGGGCAAGTGGGTCTCCCTGCTGGACACCTTCTGCAGAAGCAACTTCATGTTCCCCAAACAGCAGCGTCGATATATATATATATATATATATATATATATATATATATATATATATATATATATATATATATATATATATATATATATATATATTATATATTATATATATATATTATATATATATATTATAAATAATATATATATATATATATTACCAGAAGTGACTCGATCCAGTCACCCCAGAAGTGACTCGAACCCATACTGCCAGGAGCACTCTGCTGGCGTACAGGATCCCTTAATGCTTGACCAACACGACCGGATAAGACCAGAGTGCTCCTGGCAGTATGGGTTCGAGTCACATCTGGGGTGTGAGTTTTCAGTTGCATATAGTCCTGGGGACCATTCAGGCTTGTTCGTATTTGTGTTCCTCACGTGTGCCCCAAAGAAAGAGGTGATTTGATAAAATACTATGCCCAAAATTACCAACCGAGTGCCGGCGGGAGGATGGAAATAGCCTCGGCTACCATCACTCGATCTGCCAGGAATACCACCGCACGTACTGCAGTTGAAAATCGGCCTGCCAATGATCATGTTGCGAAATGCCACCCAGTCAAAACTTTGCAACAGCACATGGCTTGAAGTAAAAAAATTGGTCAGCAACGTCGTAGAAGCAACAATCTTGACAGAACCTTTCAAAGGTGAAGATGTCCTCATTCCTCGCATTCCTATGATTCCAACCGATATGCTATTTTCAAATTTAAAAGATTCCAATTCCCAATTCGATTGACGTTTGCAATCACCATCAACAAAGCTCAGGGCTAATCTTTAGAATTGTACAGTTTAGATCTATACACTGATTGCTTCTCACGTGGACAATTATATGTTGCGTGTTCTAGAGTCGGCAAACCAGACAATCTCTATAACTACACAGTCAATGGAACAACAAATAATATCGCATATGCACAAGCATTGTGAAATTAAACATATTAGAAACATGTGCTTTGTTTTTTCGTTCTTTTCCATTTAACCAGACTGAGCAACAGCAACGCGTGGCGGGTACAGCTAGTAGATATATAAAAAGACTCGCCTATTCGAATGCAACATTTTGTCAAAATTTCAAAGCAAATGGTAAAGAGATTTCGAAGATTTCCCTCACATGAAGAACATATGAAAAACACAGTTTTTCAGAAAAGCATGTTTTTTTCACCGTCTCTGACGTGACGTCTATACAGTATGTACATAAAAACCTGGCCGGATGCGAATGGAACGTTGTGCGAAAATTTCAAAGCAATCGGTGAAAAACTTCCGATTAGACGTCGTAATCGGCCTACTATGCAAGACCCGATTTGCTTAATAGGGCAAGTTTTTACTGATTTTATATATTTTTCAATTTTTTTCTTATGATATGATAAAACTGTCCGTTTCATTATGTATAAGTTTTTTTTTTAAATTTGAGTTTAAACTAACGTACATATATGACCAAACCTAACCAACCCTACCTAACCTAACCTAACCTATCTTAACTTAACCTAAGCTAACACAACTAGGTCAATAAATTATGTTTCTTAAATATAACAATAATAATATTCCCAATAATATTCCCAATTTACAGTCTCCGTGGTGTAGTGGTAAGACACTCGCCTGGCGTTCCGCGAGCGCTATGTCATGGGTTCGTATCCTGGCCGGGGAGGATTTACTGGGCGCAATTCCTTAACTGTAGCCTCTGTTTAACGCAACAGTAAAATGTGTACTTGGATGAAAAAACGATTCTTCGCGGCGGGGATCGTATTCCAGGGACTTGCCCGAAATGCTACGCATACTAGTGGCTGTACAAGAATGTAACAACTCTTGTATATATCTTAAAAACAAAAAAAAACAAAAAAAAACTAATTGGAAACAATTTATTGAAAAAAGAGAAAATTACGCAGCCTATTAGACAAATCGGGCCTTGCATAGTAGGCCGAGAAGTGCGTTCTGCCTACTAGGTACAACGTATATATATATATATATATATATATATATATATATGTCGTACCTAGTAGCCAGAACTCACTTCTCAGCCTACTATTCAAGGCCCGATTTGCCTAATAAGCCAAGTTTTCCTGAATTAATATATTTACTATAATTTTTTTCTTATGAAATGATAAAGCAACCCTTTTCTCTATGTATGAGGTCAATTTTTTTTTATTGGAGTTAAAATTAACGTAGATTTATGACCGAACCTAACCAACCCTACCTAACCTAACCTAACCTATATTTATAGGTAAGGTTAGGTTAGGTAGCCAAAAAAAGCTAGGTTAGGTTAGGTTAGGTAGGTTAGGTAGACGAAAAAACATTAATTCATGAAAACTTGGCTTATTAGGCAAATCGGGCCTTGAATAGTAGGCTGAGAAGTGCGTTCTGGCTATTAGGTACGACATATATATATATATATATATATATATATATATATATATATATATGTCGTACCTAGTAGCCAGAACGCACTTCTCAGCCTACTATGCAAGGCCCGATTTGCCTAATAAGCCAAGTTTTCATGAATTAATTGTTTTTCGACAACCTAACGTACCTAACCTAACCTAACCTAACTTTTTCGGCTACCTAACCTAACCTAACCTATAAAGATAGGTTAGGTTAGGTTAGGTAGGGTTGGTTAGGTTCGGTCATATATCTACGTTAATTTGAACTCCAATAAAAAAAAATTTACCTCATACATAATGAAATGGGTAGCTTTATCATTTCATAAGAAAAAAATTAGAGAAAATCTATTCATTCAGGAAAACTTGGCTTATTAGGCAAATTTGGCCTTGCATAGTAGGCTGAGAAGTGCGTTCTGGCTACTAGGTACGACATATATATATATATATATATATATATATATATATATATATATATATATATATATGTCGTACCTAGTAGCCAGAACTCACTTCTCAGCCTACTATTCAAGGCCCGATTTGCCTAATAAGCCAAGTTTTCCTGAATTAATATATTTACTATAATTTTTTTCTTATGAAATGATAAAGCAACCCTTTTCTCTATGTATGAGGTCAATTTTTTTTATTGGAGTTAAAATTAACGTAGATATATGACCGAACCTAACCAACCCTACCTAACCTAACCTAACCTATATTTATAGGTAAGGTTAGGTTAGGTAGCCAAAAAAAGCTAGGTTAGGTTAGGTTAGGTAGGTTAGGTAGACGAAAAAACATTAATTCATGAAAACTTGGCTTATTAGGCAAATCGGGCCTTGAATAGTAGGCTGAGAAGTGCGTTCTGGCTATTAGGTACGACATATATATATATATATATATATATATATATATGTCGTACCTAGTAGCCAGAACGCACTTCTCAGCCTACTATTCAAGGCCCGATTTGCCTAATAAGCCAAGTTTTCCTGAATTAATATATTTTCTCTATTTTTTTTCTTATGAAATGATAAAGCTACCCATTTCATTATGTATGAGATAATTTTTTTTTATTGGAGTTAAAATTAACGAAGCTATATGACCGAACCTAACCAACCCTACCTAACCTAACCTAATCAATCTTTATTGGTTAGGTTAGGTTAGGTAGCCGAAAAAGTTAGGTTAGGTTAGGTTAGGTAGGTTAGGTAGTCGAAAAACAATTAATTCATGAAAACTTGGCTTATTAGGCAAATCGGGCCTTGCATAGTACGCAGAGAAGTGCGTTCTGGCTACTAGGTACGACATATATATATATATATATATATATATATATATATATATATATATATATATATATATATATATATATATATATATATATATATATATATATATATATACATATATATATATATATATATATATATATATATATATATATATATATATATATATATATATATATATATTATTAAATATGACCGAAAAAGTAAGATTAATAATTCTAACACGAATTTTCTCAATATTTCTTATGTTTCTTTTCAATACTTGTTTCGAATTGAGAGCAAAGGTTAACAGATTGATCGAAAATGTGAACGCCAAGAAATCCGGACCCCACCTGCCAAAGATTATTGGGGAATACAAACGTGGGTATGCGTATGGAAATGTCAAGACACACAAGCCTGGAAACCCACTTCGGCTAATCATCAGTCAGATACCCACACCCACGTACAGACTGGCAAAGCGACTCAACGGCTTGCTGACCCCTTATGTCCCTTGCGCCTTCAGTCTGTAGTCTCCTAAGGAAATTGTTGACTTACTGCGGGGAACACAGACTGCAGAGATAAGAGCCTCGTTGGACGTAGAAGCACTGTTTACCAATGTACCTGTGGATGAAACAATCGGGATGATAGCGGACAGAGTGTATCGTGATCCGGCCTGTACTCCTCTTGACATACCAGAAAACATTCTAAGGAAACTACTCCAAGCTTGTACTAAAGAGGCACCCCTTCTTCAGCCCGGATGGGCACATGTATTAGCAAGTAGATGGGGTCGCCATGGGTTCTCCCATGGCGACCTAGGAATAGGGGACACAGGTGGAAACTGAGTGCCCAAATGAGCCACAGAGATATTAGAAAGAACTTTTTTAGTGTCAGAGTGGTTGACAAATGGAATGCATTAGGAAATAATGTGGTGGAGGCTGACTCCATACACAGTTTTAAGTGTAGATATGATAGAGCCCAATAGGCTCAGGAACCTGTACACCTCTTTATTGACGGTTGAGAGGCAGGACCAAAGAGCCAGAGCTCAACCCCCCAAGCACAACTAGGTGATTACAACTAGGTGAGTACGTGTTCTCCCATATAACAGGGCTTGATGGAAAACGTCAATTGCCTCTCACTATACCATGGCCTGGAGAGGATGGGTTGTCTGGGAGTTAAATACCCCAGAATTCCCACCTCTTTTGGGGCTCTGAGTATAGTGCAGTGGGTATAAGTGCATACCCCTGCCATCTTGGTGGCCAGGGTTCAAGTCCCCTGGTGGGTGTTGTGTCTAAAAGTTCTATACTTTTAACTTGCATGATTAGGCAAGTGTGTGCATTATATATATATATATATATATATATATATATATATATATATATATATATATATATATATATATATATATATATATATATATATATATATATATATATATATATATATATATATATATATATATATATATATATGTCGTACCTAGTAGCCGGAACGCACTTCTCAGCCTATTATGCAAGGTCCGATTTGCCTAATAAGCCAAGTTTTCATGAATTAATGTTTTTCGACTACCTAACCTACCTAACCTAATCTTACCTAACTTTTTCGGCTACCTAACCTAACCTAACCTATAAAGATAGGTTAGGTTAGGTTAGGTAGGGTTGGTTAGGTTCGGTCATATATCTACGTTAATTTTAACTCCAATAAAAAAAATTGACCTCATACATAATGAAATGGGTAGCTTTATCATTTCATAAGAAAAAAATTAGAGAAAATATTTTAATTCAAGAAAACTTGGTTTATTAGGCAAATCGGGCCTTGCATAGTAGGCTGAGAAGTGCGTTCTGGCTACTAGGTACGACATATATATATATATATATGTCGAACCTAGCAAACCGAGAATGACCGAACCTAACCAACCTTACCTAACCTAACCTATCTTTATAGGTTAGGTTAGGTTGGGTAGCCGAAAAAGTTAGGTTAGGTTAGGTAGTCGAAAAACAATTATTTCATGAAAACTTGGCTTATTAGGCAAATCGGGCCTTGCATATTAGGCAGAGAAGTGCGTTCTGGCTGCTAGGTACGACATATATATATATATATATATATATATATATATATATATATATATATATATATATATATATATATATATATATATATATATATATATATATATATATATATATATATATATATATATATATATTATTAAATATGACCGAAAAAGTAAGATTAACAATTCTAACACGAATTTTCTCAATCTTTCGTACATTTCGTTTCACTGTTGGAGGTAAATCAAAAATCAATTCTCCAAAATTCATTTTTATTTCTAGTCTGACGCGACACGAGCGCGTTTCGTAAAACTTATTACATTTTCAAAGACTTTAGTTCACAAATACACAACTGAATAGAACTTACGCATCTCCGATTTTATATCTACATTTGAGTGAGGTGGAAGGGGTGATGTGGCATTAACACAAGACAGAACAAGATGTGGTATTAATAGGGTATTAATTTCATCAACACAAGACAGAACAAGAGTATTAATAGGGTATTAATTTCATCAACACAAGACAGAACACGAAACAATGGATATTGAATAGAAGTGTTTTGTAGAAAGCCTATTGGTCCATATTTCTTGATGCTTCTATATTGGAGCGGAGTCTTGAGGTGGGTAGAATATAGTTGTGCAATAATTGGCTGTTGATTGCTGGTGTTGACTTCTTGATGTGTAGTGCCACGCAAACGTCAAGCCGCCTGCTATCGCTGTATCTATCGATGATTTCTGTGTTGTTTACTAGGATTTCTCTGGCGATGGTTTGGTTGTGGGAAGAGATTATATGTTCCTTAATGGAGCCCTGTTGCTTATGCATCGTTAAACGCCTAGAAAGAGATGTTGTTGTCTTGCCTATATACTGGGTTTTTTGGAGCTTACAGTCCCCAAGAGGGCATTTGAAGGCATAGACGACGTTAGTCTCTTTTAAAGCGTTCTGTTTTGTGTCTGGAGAGTTTCTCATGAGTAGGCTGGCCGTTTTTCTGGTTTTATAGTAAATCGTCAGTTGTATCCTCTGATTTTTGTCTGTAGGGATAACGTTTCTATTAACAATATCTTTCAGGACCCTTTCCTCCGTTTTATGAGCTGTGGAAAAGAAGTTCCTGTAAAATAGTCTAACAGGGGGTATAGGTGTTGTGGTAGTTGTCTCTTCAGAGGTTGCATGGCTTTTCACTTTCCTTCTTATGATGTCTTCGACGAAACCATTGGAGAAGCCGTTATTGACTAGGACCTGCCTTACCCTACAGAGTTCTTCGTCGACTTGCTTCCATTCTGAGCTGTGGCTGAGAGCACGGTCGACATATGCGTTAACAACACTCCTCTTGTACCTGTCTGGGCAGTCGCTATTGGCATTTAGGCACATTCCTATGTTTGTTTCCTTAGTGTAGACTGCAGTGTGGAAACCTCCGCCCTTTTCCATGACTTGTTCCATGACTGTTACTTTGGTAGTGACCTTAAGAAGGTCACTACCAAAGATACCTTACAAGCAGAACGTATTGCAGAAGGAGGAAAGAATCGAGGCAACTACAGAAGCACCATACTGTCCCCCGAGCTTAAAGCGGCAGCTAAAAGCCTTCGTGAGAACAAGGAGATAGTTGTCAGGAGAGGTGACAAGTCGCCAATATATGTCATTCTTAAAAAAGACGAATATCTGGCGAAAATGAACATCATACTCTCTGACCAAACTAAGTTCCAAAGGGTAACGAAGGACACTACAGCCGAATTAAAAGCAAAGGTCAACAAACTGATCGAAACTGTGAACGCCAAGAAATCCGGACTCCACCTGCCAAAGATCATTGGGGAAAATAAACCTGGATATGCGTATGGAAATGTCAAGACACACAAGCCTGGAAACCCACTTCGGCCAATCATAAGCCAGATACCCACACCCACGTACAGACTGGCGAAGCGACTCAACGGCCTGCTGACTCCTTATGTTCCTTGCGCCTTCAGCCTGAAGTCTCCAACGGAATTTGTTGACTTACTGCGGGGCACACGGGCCACAGGGATAAGAGCCTCGTTGGACGTAGAATCGCTGTTTACCAACGTACCTGTGGACGAGACAATCGGAATGATAGCCGACAGAGTGTATCGTGATCCAGCCTGTACTCCTCTTGACATACCAGAAAATATTCTGAGGAAACTACTCCAAGCTTGTACTAAAGAGGCACCCTTCTTGAGCCCGGATGGGCACATGTATAAGCAAGTAGATGGGGTCGCCATGGGTTCTCCCCTAGGTGTCCTGTTTGCAAACTTCTACATGGGTACCATCGAGCAAAAAGTCTTAGTCGACATGAACTTGAAACCGGCCATATACTGCAGGTATGTTGACGACATTTTTACACAGGTACCTGATGTCAGACATCTGCAGGAGCTGAAGGAGGCATTTGAGCAGAGTTCCGTGCTGCGTTTCACTTACGAGATGGAAAAGGGTGGGAAGCTGCCCTTTCTAGATGTAACAGTCATGGAAAAGAGCGGAGGTTTCCACACTGCAGTCTACATCGGGCTGCTTCCTGGGGGTGGAGGCCTGGTCGAGGACCGGGCCGCGGGGACACTAAAGCCCCGAAATCATCTCAAGATAACCTCAAGATAACAAGATATACACTAAGGAAACGAACATAGGAATGTGCCTAAATGCCAACAGCGACTGCCCAGACAGGTACAAGAGGAGTGTTGTTAACACATATGTCGACCGTGCTCTCAGCCACAGCTCAGAATGGAAGCAAGTCGACGAAGAACTCTGTAGGGTAAGGCAGGTCCTAGTCAACAACGGCTTCTCCAATGGTTTCGTCGAAGACATCATAAGAAGGAAAGTGAAAAGCCATGCAACCTCTGAAGAGACAACTAACACAACACCTATACCCCCTATTAGACTATTTTACAGGAACGTCTTTTCCACAGCTCATAAAACGGAGGAAAGGGTCCTGAAAGATATTGTTAATAGAAACGTTATCCCTACAGACAAAAATCAGAGGATACAACTGACGATTTACTATAAAACCAGAAAAACGGCCAGCCTACTCATGAGAAACTCTCCAGACACAAAACAGAACGCTTTAAAAGAGAATAACGTCGTCTATGCCTTCAAATGCCCTCTTGGGGACTGTAAGCTCCAAAAAACCCAGTATATAGGCAAGACAACAACATCTCTTTCTAGGCGTTTAACGATGCATAAGCAACAGGGCTCCATTAAGGAACATATAATCTCTTCCCACAACCAAACCATCGCCAGAGAAATCCTAGTAAACAACACAGAAATCATCGATAGATACAACGATAGCAGGCGGCTTGACGTTTGCGAGGCACTACACATCAAGAAGTCAACACCAGCAATCAACAGCCAATTAATGCACAACTATATTCTACCCACCTCAAGACTCCGTTCCAATATAGAAGCATCAAGAAATATGGACCAATAGGCTTTCTACAAAACACTTCTATTCAATATCCATTGTTTCGTGTTCTGTCTTGTGTTGATGAAATTAATACCCTATTAATACTCTTGTTCTGTCTTGTGTTGATGAAATTAATACCCTATTAATACCACATCTTGTTCTGTCTTGTGTTAATGCCACATCACCCCTTCCACCTCACTCAAATGTAGATATAAAATCGGAGATGCGTAAGTTCTATTCAGTTGTGTATTTGTGAACTAAATTCTTTGAAAATGTAATAAGTTTTACGAAACGCACTCGTGTCGCGTCAGACTAGAAATAAAAATGAATTTTGGAGAATTGATTTTTGATTTACCTCCAACAGTGAAACGAAATGTACGAAAGATTGAGAAAATTCGTGTTAGGATTATTAATCTTACTTTTTCGGTCATATTTAATAATATATGTCTACAGGAAAGACTGCTACCAAAATATACTAATATATATATATATATATATATATATATATATATATATATATATATATATATATATATATATATATATATATATATATATATATATTTGTAATTGACATATAATGGCATTTAATGTAATTTATATGCAAAATATGCAAAAAGTGCTGGACCCTGTACTATAACTTCTGTAGTCCTTGGGGAAGAGGGATTCACTAACAAGGCTGAAGTCGGATCCAGTGTCCCTCAGCATCCTCCCTGGCACAGGATCAGCTCCTCTTATCTTTACCGTCCCTTCGCACTCAAAGGGGTGAATCCTTTTCTCCCTCATCACTGGCTTATCACCTGAGGTATCGTTGGCTTCTTCGCTTCTTACACTCGCGAAAGCCACGTTCCCGCTGTGCCTGGGGCGACCGCACTCCCTTGCAAAGTGTCCTCGTCCCCCACAGTTGAAACACCGAACGCCTCTTCGGGGCGATCCTCTACCAGTCACCCTGGTAGCACCAACGGTAGACGTTCCCTGGGTCCTTCTTGGACTCCCCGTCGTCGGTTCCCGGGCAGCAGCACTTGCTCCCGAGCTAGGTCCACTGCTCACAGCTTGGGGCTTCCTCCCCGCGTCCCTTGAGTTCTTGAACCGGGTCACTTCACTGTGTACACTACTCTTGGGAGAGTCCCCGCCCGTCCTCGCTCCTCCTGAACTCTTAAAGTTCCCTTCCGACCTGGGGTAAGACGAGTGTCTGGACTGCCCCTCCCTCCTGAGATGTAGTACCTCCTCCAACATGTCGGCTCTGTCTGCAGCAGCCTTAATGTTCTTAATACCTGCTTCTCTCACCCTTACTCGCAACTCAGGATGGAGCACTGACATAAACTTCTCCATCACTATCAGTCGTTTGATCTCATCCGCTGACTCTGCTTCCTCCGCCTTCAGCCACCGTAGACATTTCTGTTCCATATCCCTGGAAGTCTCGGCGTAAGACTTTCCCGATACTCTCGTACACTCTCTCTGAACTGCTTCCGGTACATCTCCGGAGTCAGCCTGAACGAGTGGATCACCGCACTCTTAATCACGTCGTAATTAGCACACTCCTCTAGGTCCAGCATGTTATAGGCTTCCCGGGCCTCACCGGTCAACCTACCCTGGACCAGAGCAGCCCAATCATCTTTCGGCCACTCCTTCAGAGTCGCTATCCGCTCGAAGAACGCCTCAGCTTCTTGAGGTTCGAACGTAGGTAAGTCACGTTCCCTTATCTTGAGGTCATCCCGCCGTACGGGTAGTGAGGGGCAGCTCACACTCAACGCGACGCAATTTGATTTCTTTCTTTGCCTTTATCTCCTCCAGTCGCAGTTGTCTCTCACCTTACTCTCGTCGCAGCCGAGCTTCACGTTCCTCTTGCTACAGCTGCGCTTCACATTCCTCTCACTGCATTTGCGCTTCCCTCTCCTCTCGTCACAGCTGGCCTTCCAGTTGCATCTTCATTATTTCCAGTTGCAGGCTCCTCTTACTACAGCTGGACCTTCCACTGCTCCCATGTTCAATGTGAGTTCTCCCTACACTGGTAGGCGCTTGGGATGGCTCTAGTTGGGACGGTTCACCTTGGGACGGTTCTTCCCCTGTCATCTCTTCTCGAGCTGTGAGGTGTGCCATTATTTCTAGCCTACGCTCCGCCACCTTAGTCGTCCTCAATCGGATCCCCAAGTGGCCTGCCACTTGTTGGAGCTGGGCCTTGGTACACACTTTCAAAATTCTCTCATCCCTCGTCGCAATAAATTTATCCACTTTATCCTCCTCCATCTCAATAATTGAGGTATAGCACTAATATCTCACTGGTTTCACTATTCGTCTCTGCTCTACTGGGCAACACTGTCACTGTTCACCGAGTTCACTAACAACCCTGGTCACGACACTGGTAACACTGTATTCATATCTCTGGCAACACTATCCTCGACTCTAGGTAACACTGTTCGTGAATTCTGACAACACCATCCTGAACTATGGGCAATACTGTAGCCTGATTAACGTATCCTGGCAAGGTCACCAATTCTGTCACGCGCTGCTCATCTTGGCCTTGTGTTACGTGAGGTTACAGTTAAACAACGGGGGATCGTGCTACTGATCCTCTAGGTGTGTCAAACTTTCTGTATTTGACAGGCGTGTACACGCCTGTCAAAGAGTTCTTAGTGATATATGGCTTGCGCGTTCATGCAGCTTTCTCACACATGTTAGACTCAGTGCGGCCCGTGCATGCGCCAGAATTTGATGAAAAATTGTACCCTAATGGATCCATGAGTGTCGTCGGGGGTTGGTCAGTCAGGGAGCTTAGTTAATAAGCGCCAAGACTGACCAATCCTTATGACGATCATTGGTGCGGTGGTCACGGTACTGTGTACGTTTAGGGGTGATCCTGAACGGCATGGGTTCGAATCCTGGCCGGGTCAAAGAGTTCTTAGTGATATATGGCTTGTGCGTTCATGCAACTTTCTCACATTTATATATATATATATATATATATATATATATATATATATATATATATATATATATATATATATATATATATATATATGTCGTACCTAATAGCCAGAACGCACTTCTCAGCCTACTATGCAAGGCCCGATTTGCCTAATAAGCCAAGTTTTCATGAATTAATTGTTTTTCGACTACCTAACCTACCTAACCTAACCTAACCTAACTTTTTCGGCTACCTAACCTAACCTAACCTATAAAGATAGGTTAGGTTAGGTTAGGTAGGGTTGGTTAGGTTTGGTCATATATCTACGTTAATTTTAACTTCAATAAAAAAAAAATGACCTCACACATAATGAAATGGGTAGCTTTATCATTTCATAAGAAAAAAATTTGAGAAAATATATTAATTCATGAAAACTTGGCTTATTAGGCAAATTGGGCCTTGCATAGTAGGCTGAGAAGTGCGTTCTGGCTACTAGGTACGACATATATATATATATATATATATATATATATATATATATATATATATATATATATATATATATATATATATATATATATATATATATATATATATATATATATATATATATATATATATATATATATATACACATATATATCCGGGGAGCCGGTCGGCCGAGCGGACAGCACGCGGGACTTGTGATCCTGTGGTCCTGGGTTCGATCCCAGGCGCCGGCGAGAAACAATGGGCAGAGTTTCTTTCACCCTACGCCCCTGTTACCTAGCAGTAAAATAGGTACCTGGGTGTTAGTCAGCTGTCATGGGCTGCTTCCTGGGGGTGGAGGCCTGGTCGAGGACCGGGCCGCGGGGACACTAAAAGCCCCGAAATCATCTCAAGATAACCTCAAGATATATACATATATATATATATATATATATATATATATATATATATATATATATATATATATATATATATATATATATATATATATATATATATATATATATATATATATATATATCGTACCTAGTAGCCAGAACGCACTTCTCAGCCTACTATGCAAGGCCCGATTTGCCTAATAAGCCAAGTTTTCATGAATTAATGTTTTTTGGACTACCTAACCTACTTAACCTAACCTAACTTTTTCGGCTGCCTAACCTAACCTAACCTATAAACATAGGTTAGGTTAGGTTAGGTAGGGTTGGTTAGGTTCGGTCATATATCTACGTTAATTTTAACTCCAATAAAAAAAATTGACCTCATACATAATGAAATGGGTAGCTTTATCATTTCATAAGAAAAAAATTAGAGAAAATATATTAATTCATGAAAACTTGGCTTATTAGGCAAATCGGGCCTTGCATAGTAGGCTGAGAAGTGCGTTCTTTCTACTAGGTACGACATATATATATATATATATATATATATATATATATATATATATATATATATATATATATATATATATATATATATATATATATTAGTATATTTTGGTAGCAGTCTTTCCTGTAGACATATATTATTAAATATGACCGAAAAAGTAAGATTAATAATTCTAACACGAATTTTCTCAATCTTTCATACATTTCTTTTCACTGTTGGAGGTAAATCAAAAATCAATTCTCCAAAATTCATTTTTATTTCTAGTCTGACGCGACACGAGCGCGTTTCGTAAAACTTATTACATTTTCAAAGACTTTAGTTTACAAATACACAACTGAATAGAACTTACGCATCTCCGATTTTATATCTACATTTTAGTGAGGTGGATGGGGTGAGGTGGCATTAATAGGGTATTAATTTCATCAACACAAGACAGAACAAGAGGTGGCATTAATAGGGTATTAATTTCATCAACACAAGACAGAACACGAAACAATGGGTATTGAATAGAAGAGTTTGTAGAAAGCCTATTGGTCCATATTTCTTGATGCTTCTATATTGGAGCGGAGTCTTGAGGTGGGTAGAATATAATTGTGCATTAATTGGCTGTTGATTGCTGGTGTTGACTTCTTGATGTGTAGTGCCTCGCAAACGTCAAGCCGCCTGCTATCGCTGTATCTATCGATGATTTCTGTGTTGTTTACTAGGATTTCTCTGGCGATGGTTTGGTTGTGGGAAGAGATTATATGTTCCTTAATGGAGCCCTGTTGCTTATGCATCGTTAAACGCCTAGAAAGAGATGTTGTTGTCTTGCCTATATACTGGGTTTTTTGGAGCTTACAGTCCCCAAGAGGGCATTTGAAGGCATAGACGACGTTAGTCTCTTTTAAAGCGTTCTGTTTTGTGTCTGGAGAGTTTCTCATGAGTAGGCTGGCCGTTTTTCTGGTTTTATAGTAAATCGTCAGTTGTATCCTCTGATTTTTGTCTGTAGGGATAACGTTTCTATTAACAATATCTTTCAGGACCCTTTCCTCCGTTTTATGAGCTGTGGAAAAGACGTTCCTGTAAAATAGTCTAATAGGGGGTATAGGTGTTGTGTTAGTTGTCTCTTCAGAGGTTGCATGGCTTTTCACTTTCCTTCTTATGATGTCTTCGACGAAACCATTGGAGAAGCCGTTGTTGACTAGGACCTGCCTTACCCTACAGAGTTCTTCGTCGACTTGCTTCCATTCTGAGCTGTGGCTGAGAGCACGGTCGACATATGTGTTAACAACACTCCTCTTGTACCTGTCTGGGCAGTCGCTGTTGGCATTTAGGCACATTCCTATGTTCGTTTCCTTAGTGTAGACTGCAGTGTGGAAACCTCCGCTCTTTTCCATGACTGTTACATCTAGAAAGGGCAGCTTCCCACCCTTTTCCATCACGTAAGTGAAACGCAGCACGGAACTCTGCTCAAATGCCTCCTTCAGCTCCTGCAGATGTCTGACATCAGGTACCTGTGTAAAAATGTCGTCAACATACCTGCAGTATATGGCCGGTTTCAAGTTCATGTCGACTAAGACTTTTTGCTCGATGGTACCCATGTAGAAGTTTGCAAACAAGACACCTAGGGAAGAACCCATGGCGACCCCATCTACTTGCTTATACATGTGCCCATCCGGGCTCAAGAAGGGTGCCTCTTTAGTACAAACTTGGAGTAGTTTCCTCAGAATATTTTCTGGTATGTCAAGAGGAGTACAGGCTGGATCACGATACACTCTGTCGGCTATCATCCCGATTGTCTCGTCCACAGGTACGTTGGTAAACAGCGATTCTACGTCCAACGAGGCTCTTATCCCTGTGGCCCGTGTGCCCCGCAGTAAGTCAACAAATTCCTTTGGAGACTTCAGGCTGAAGGCGCAGGGAACATAAGGAGTCAGCAGGCCGTTGAGTCGCTTCGCCAGTCTGTACGTGGGTGTGGGTATCTGGCTAATGATTGGCCGAAGTGGGTTTCCAGGCTTGTGTGTCTTGACATTTCCATACGCATATCCAGGTTTATATCCCCCAATGATCTTTGGCAGGTGGAGTCCGGATTTCTTGGCATTCACAGTTTCGATCAGTTTGTTGACCTTTGCTTTTAATTCGGCTGTGAGCCCGGATGGGCACATGTATAAGCAAGTAGATGGGGTCGCCATGGGTTCTCCCCTAGATGTCTTGTTTGCAAACTTCTACATGGGTACCATCGAGCAAAAAGTCTTAGTCGACATGAACTTGAAACCGGCCATATACTGCAGGTATGTTGACGACATTTTTACACAGGTACCTGATGTCAGACATCTGCAGGAGCTGAAGGAGGCATTTGAGCAGAGTTCCATGCTGCGTTTCACTTACGAGATGGAAAAGGGTGGGAAGCTGCCCTTTCTAGATGTAACAGTCATGGAAAAGAGCGGAGGTTTCCACACTGTAGTCTACACTAAGGAAACGAACATAGGAATGTGCCTAAATGCCAACAGCGACTGCCCAGACAGGTACAAGAGGAGTGTTGTTAACGCATATGTCGACCGTGCTCTCAGCCACCGCTCAGAATGGAAGCAAGTCGACGAAGAACTCTGTAGGGTAAGGCAGGTCCTAGTCAACAACGGCTTCTCCAATGGTTTCGTCGAAGACATCATAAGAAGGAAAGTGAAACGCCATGCAACCTCTGAAGAGACAACTAACACAACACCTATACCCCCTATTAGACTATTTTACAGGAACTTCTTTTCCACAGCTCATAAAACGGAGGAAAGGGTCCTGAAAGATATTGTTAATAGAAACGTTATCCCTACAGACAAAAATCAGAGGATACAACTGACGATTTACTATAAAACCAGAAAAACGGCCAGCCTACTCATGAGAAACTCTCCAGACACAAAACAGAACGCTTTAAAAGAGACTAACGTCGTCTATGCCTTCAAATGCCCTCTTGGGGACTGTAAGCTCCAAAAAACCCAGTATATAGGCAAGACAACAACATCTCTTTCTAGGCGTTTAACGATGCATAAGCAACAGGGCTCCATTAAGGAACATATAATCTCTTCCCACAACCAAACCATCGCCAGAGAAATCCTAGTAAACAACACAGAAATCATCGATAGATACAACGATAGCAGGCGGCTTGACGTTTGCGAGGCACTACACATCAAGAAGTCAACACCAGCAATCAACAGCCAATTAATGCACAACTATATTCTACCCACCTCAAGACTCCGCTCCAATATAGAAGCATCAAGAAATATGGACCAATAGGCTTTCTACAAACACTTCTATTCAATACCCATTGTTTCGTGTTCTGTCTTGTGTTGATGAAATTAATACCCTATTAATGCCACCTCTTGTTCTGTCTTGTGTTGATGAAATTAATACCCTATTAATGCCACCTCACCCCATCCACCTCACTATAATGTAGATATAAAATCGGAGATGCGTAAGTTCTATTCAGTTGTGTATTTGTAAACTAAAGTCTTTGAAAATGTAATAAGTTTTACGAAACGCGCTCGTGTCGCGTCAGACTAGAAATAAAAATGAATTTTGGAGAATTGATTTTTGATTTACCTCCAACAGTGAAAAGAAATGTACGAAAGATTGAGAAAATTCGTGTTAGAATTATTAATCTTACATATTTCGGTCATATTTTCATATTATTAATCTTACATTTTCGGTCATATTTATATATATATATATATATATATATATATATATATATATATATATATATATATATATATATATATATATATATATATATATATATATATATATATATATATATATATATATATATATATATATATATATATATATATATATATATATATATAATAAACGTCAGTGAATTATTTTAAAGTATGAGCTGAAGATGAGCATGTAAATAAGTGAACTAGGATAAGAGAGTAGAGATAAGAGAACATGCTGGAGGGATCGGCGATACATCCGCCCTCGCCGAATGTCAGTGGATGACTGAGGGAGAAAGCCCCCGGCGGCGGCGGCGGCCAGCAATGTGTCTGGACATGTTCCCAAGTGGACTCTGCCCAGGATGGGGGGAGGACCGTTGTGGCGACGCAATAGTGTTTAAAGAGATGTCGGATGGAGGTGTTGTAATTTCTGTGAGTACATTTAATTATGTTTTGTAGGAAAACGTTTATTATGGCATGCTGGTGGATTTGCAGGTTTGTGTGGGAGAGCTGCAACGTTTGTGTGGGAGAACTGCAACTTTTGTGTGGGAGAACTGCAACGGTTTGTCTGGGAGAAAAGAGTGAGAGAACTTCATACCAGAGGAGGAGTGTATGCTGAGCTCCAAGTGGGAGCTGGAACTCTTAGTGGGAGCTGGAACTCTTAGTGGGAGCTGGAACTCTTAGTGGGAGCTGGAACTCTTAGTGGGAGCTGGAACTCTTAGTGGGAGCTGGAACTCTTAGTGGGAGCTGGAACTCTTAGTGGGAGCTGGAACTCTTAGTGGGAGCTGGAACTCTTAGTGGGAGCTGGAACTCTTAGTGGGAGCTGAACTGCAAAGTGGTGCAGGATTTCAAGTTGAGGTTATCTTGAGTCGATTTCGGGGCTTTAGTGTCCTCGCGGCCCGGTCCTTGACCAGGCCTCCACCCCCAGAAAGCAGCCCGTGACAGCTGACTAACTCCCAGGTACCTATTTACTGCTAGGTAGCAAGGGCATAAGGTAAAATAAACTCTGCCCATCGTTTCTCGCTGGCGCCCGGAATCGAACCCGGGACCACAGGATCACAAGTCCAGTGTGCTGTCCGCTCAGCCAACACGCTCCTTCAGGAGTGGAACTCAAAAAACACAATAAATCCTCGAGTTGTGTAGGGAGCTACACGTCTTTTGTGTGAAGCGTTTGGAGAGAACTTTACTGACATTTAAAGAGAACTTCATTGCAGCTGATTGGATGTGCTACAGGATTGACTAACATATTTTGAGGACCCAGATGATGACTGTAGTAGGGGGATCTCGAGCACTGGAATAGATGATCATAAGGACCTCACTATCTAAGGGAGTGCTTGATTGCGTTTTTCACGTGAAAGACGCAGTGCAAGGTGAGAGATTGGTGTTTTTTGTAGAGTAGGAAATATATGAATATTATTTGTGTCATGTATTGCAGCCTAGAGTAGTGTGAATATTATATGTGTCATGTATTGCAGCCTAGAGCAGTGTGAATATTATATGTCATGTATTGCAGCCTAGAGCAGTGAAGGAAGCAGAAGGCTCTGAACTAAAGTTCAGGCAGCAGGCCGGTACAGTTATAGGTTGGAGACATAAGGTGACATTAGAGTGCTATCAGTTGGTAGTAGCGTAAGAGGTGATTGTATTGTTTTATAGCCATTTTCTTTATGAATATTGTGTATGTTTTAATGTATTAAATGTTATATTTGTTAGCTGGCTTTTGCTCTTGTCCTGGTGAGGCTTCTGGCTAGAGGGAGAGAGAGAAAAAGACACGGCTATAGCTTGGGTGATGGTGGACTATAACTAACTAAGGGGGATTGAGAGATCATCCCGAAATAAGGAGAGCGCAGGGAGTCACGGCAGCTCAAGAGCGGGTGTGTGTACTCATGACAACTAGGCAGTGGAGCTGCACCCTTGAATAAAGGTGATGCTGAATCCCTCTCCCAGAACCAGACGCTTACCACGGTGATCTCCTAAATAATTGCAAGCACTCCAGTGTTCATTGCTGGTCGACCGACGGAAGCGGGAGTGTGGCTGCCGAGGTCGGCTGTTTGTTCTCTCGGGGAGTAGTTGGGACCTCTGTTCGACGGTAAGCGAATATCAGGTTGATTCTAATAACCATGTTTCATTGCAGGTATAAAGAAACCTGTCCCAACTCCCCCCCCCCCCCCTCCCCGATTGCACCTAGCCGGGCGCCATACAGGCAAACGAACGAAAAGCAACGTAATTTTAAGAGGACAGGTTGATTATAATGGTACTGGAGTACTGAGGTCACAGTGGTAGTATAATGGTAGTGGAGCAGTCTTGTAACAGTTGAATTATAATAGTATTGGAGCATTCTGGTCACATTGGTAGTATAATAGTACTTGAGCACTGTTGTGACAGTGGTATTATAATGGTACTGGACCACTGTTATCACAGTGGTAATTTACTGGTACTAGGGCACTCTTGTCACAGTGGCAGTATAAATGTCCTGGAACATTGTTGTCACAGTGGTAGTATAATGGTACTGGAGGACTATTGTGAGAGTGGTAGTATAATGGTACTAGAGAACTCTTTTTCAGTGGTAATATAATGGTACTTGAGTAACAGTGATGCTGGAGCACAGTTTTGACAGTAGTACTATAATGGCACTGGGCCACTTTTGTCACAGTGGCAGTATAATGGTACTGGGCCACTTTTGTCACAGTGGCAGTATAATGGTACTGGGCCACTTTTGTCACAGTGGCAGTATAATGGTACTGGGCCACTTTTGTCACAGTGGCAGTATAATGGTACTGGGCCACTTTTGTCACAGTGGCACTATAATGGTACTGGGCCACTTTTGTCACAGTGGCAGTATAATGGTACTGGGCCACTTTTGTCACAGTGGCAGTATAATGGTACTGGGCCACTTTTGTCACAGTGGCAGTATAATGGTACTGGGCCACTTTTGTCACAGTGGCAGTATAATGGTACTGGGCCACTTTTGTCACAGTGGCAGTATAATGGTACTGGGCCACTTTTGTCACAGTGGCAGTATAATGGTACTGGGCCACTTTTGTCACAGTGGCAGTATAATGGTACTGGGCCACTTTTGTCACAGTGGCAGTATAATGGTACTGGGCCACTTTTGTCACAGTGGCAGTATAATGGTACTGGGCCACTTTTGTCACAGTGGCAGTATAATGGTACTGGGCCACTTTTGTCACAGTGGCACTATAATGGTACTGGGCCACTTTTGTCACAGTGGCAGTATAATGGTACTGGGCCACTTTTGTCACAGTGGCAGTATAATGGTACTGGGCCACTTTTGTCACAGTGGCAGTATAATGGTACTGGGCCACTTTTGTCACAGTGGCAGTATAATGGTACTGGGTTACTTTTGTCACAGTGGCAGTATAATGGTACTGGGCCACTTTTGTCACAGTGGCAGTATAATGGTACTGGGTGTTATGATCCCAGGCAGCCGAAAAACGAGTCTCCCCTTTGAGAATTATTCTATCAAGTCTGACCTGACTAGAAGGTCCAGGAAATATAGAGGTGAAGATACAGATGTAAAACAGTTGGTTGGATATGATGAACAATTTGAGATTATGGGCAGTAAATAAGAAAATAGATAAATGATCGGTTAGGAGATGTGGATAATTTGCTGGAGGCGTGAGGCTCGCTTCTGGAGGGCTTTGACACTCACTTGAGTGCCAGACATCGCAAGGGGAAGCCGTGCTCCGTTTGAGCTCCCGTCAGAAAGGAACCCCCTAGTGATATATCTCCAAGAGAGGAGAAGTGTGCTGTGATTCCAGCTGTGGAATCGAGCTGGGAACGTTATGGTCTCAAGTCCTGGACGGCGAGGAGTGTTTATTATTAAGCCGCCCAGAGACATTATCATGGGCCGTGGGAGAGCCCTGACCAGACTTCGTCAGAGGGAGGAGCGCCCTCGACTAGGCAATCTGTGGTAAGCACGATTTAAGCCAGTTCATAGTGATTGCTTGTAGTTGGTCGTGTGCCCAGCGACAGTAGCGATGTTTATTGACAAGTTTGACATGTTTTGATAAGGTAGGCCTAAAATAAGAGAGTGGAGAGGGAGGAACATCCTGGAGGACGGAGCGACGTCCGTCTCCTCTGAGCGCTGGTAGGTGACTGAGGGAGCCCAGCTCCTGAAGGCGGAGGACCCTCCCAGAGTGAGTGAGGACCGCCGGGCAAGGCGGAGCATGGACCAGCCCAAAACGGGGGCGTCCACTCTCACAGTATGTAGAGAGCAGATAGATGTTGGAGGCAAACATATTGTGTGGTTATTTTTGTTTATGTGTATAAGGGGAAACATTATTATTGGAGTGTCAATGGGTTGCAGGTTTGTCTTTGGGGAAGAAGTTGCTGAGAACTTCGAAGCCAGCACAGAGGGAGTAGTTGATGCGACTCCAAGGTAGTGGAGGAGAGGACCTCGAGCTGCGAGAAGCAGTGAAGAGGAGTGTCACGTGCTTCTGTAGAGGTGGTGAAGCACCATAGTTGCTCGAGGGAACTTCATGGTGTAGCAGCCAGGAGAGCTGTGGAGGACCCTAGCAGAAGGGTGAAGCACCGTAGTTGCTCAAGGAAGACTTCATGGTGTAGCAGCCAAGAAGTGCTGCAGAGGATCCTAGTAGTTAAACCCGGAAGAACCTGAAGAGATCAGGGTAGTGAACTTCCAGATGTGGAAGAGATGCTCTGGTTGATTACCTGTTGGGAGTTGATAGAGTGTTTGGTTGTCATTAGCGTGCAAGACGCAGTGAAAGGTGAGTGATTGTTTGTCATTCTTGTGCCGAGGAGTGTTTATACTGATGTATAGAGTTACAGTCGTAGGCTGGATTACCTACAGATGTATGTGTTCTAGGACTGATAGGGTGATCGATTGATCACTGTTGTGTATCAAGGAACATTTATACTGATATATATGTTATTGCATTCATACGTTGATTTTCCTTGTACCTGTTTAGATATATATATATTCTCTTGCTGATAGTGCAACATTGTATTATAAGACTTGACCTACTTGAGGTGGTTGGTAATATTAGGTGGTGAATCAGGAGATAGGATACCACTTGATAAACAGTGAGAGAGTTCTGATGGTGTTGGAGTGCAACCTGACTGAAATAGTATAGAGTGTAGGATTCATTATTATTATATGTGTGTATATATTGTGTATGTGCTCTGTCCAGTAAATGTATTCAAATTTGCTGGTGTTTGACCTTGTCCTAGTGAGGCTTCCCAGGAAATAGTAAAGAAGGAGAGAGAGAGAGAGAAAGAACCAAGAACCACCGCTGTGGACAGGGTAGGACGGAAAACTAGTAAGTCAAATGGGATTGAGGAGATCATATAACATAAGGAGAGAGTAGAGAGTCACAGCGGCTCGAGTGGGTGTGTGCACGTGACAACGAGGCTAAGAGTTGGAGCCGCATCCCCTAACCGTGTGACGTTGAGCCCCTCTCCAAGAGCCAGAAGCGCCTAGTGTGATCTCTTAGTGAAGTATAAGCACTCTGCCGAATTGTGGGTTGGGTTGTCCAGAAAAAAGGGTCAACAACGACGACAACACCACCAACCCACACTATAATATGGGTCACTGTTGTCACAGTGGCAGTAGAATGGTACTGGGTCACTGCTGTCACAGTGGTAGTATAATGGTACTGGGTCACTGTTGTCACAGTGGCAGTATAATGGTACTGGGTCACTGCTGTCACAGTGGTAGTATGATGGTACTGGGTCACTGTTGTCACAGTGGCAGTATAATGGTACTGGGTCACTGTTGTCACAGTAGCAGTATAATGGTACTGGGTCACTGTTGTCACAGTGGCAGTATAATGGTACTGGGTCACTGTTGTCACAGTAGTAGTATAACGGTACAGGAGCACTGTTGCCAGTGTCAGAATAATGGTGCTGAAGCACTATTGTTAGCATAGTAGAATAATGATACTAGACTAAATGTGGTGGGGAGCACTGTTGTAATTGTTGAAGCATAATGGTACTGGTGCACTGTTTTTACAGTGGTAATATAATGTGCTAGGAATAATTGTGATACTGGAGCACTGTTGGGAGAGTTGTATTATTATGGTATTGGAGTAAGTATGGTGGTAAAATCGTGACGTGAAAAGCGTTTCCGAGTAGTACTACTTTTGATTGCATTGAAACAACATCCGAAAAACACTCCTGCTGTAAGAATATTATAATATGGGCAGTGACGTAAGTTGTGGACCAGTAATGTTAGCATAATATTAACGATATGGTAACACAGGCTTGCGGGTGCTGAATCAACAACACTGCGGCACTTGTGTTAATTCTTCAGTGTTGGTACAGAACTTTGGTCTAGATCTTTTGCTGCATCAAGTCTTTCCATTTAATAACTGTAATAATGTAATGAGGCCTACTTGTACAATGGTACTGGTGATCCAGGAGAGGTCGCCGATCAGCAGATGCTGGGAGTGGCTGTTATAGGTCAGTTGTTGAAGGTTTGGCCACCACTGACGCATCGACACTGTCTTGCTTCCTATACCACTTCCGCCCACTTCCTTCAGAATGCCACTATCTATAAAGGTTCAAATTATTAAAGTATTACTGTGTATAGTATCAATCTCATCCCACAATTGATGTTACCTTTTTTATGTGATCTTTGCAATGTTGACAATTTGCTAATGATTATATTGGCTATCATCCACATGAATGATATTAAAGCCCAATGTAGTCAGAAATATTTTATTTAATTGAAAGTCCCACAATTACAACATAAATAGTATCAAAATTGACAGAAAAAAATGAGCACTATATAATTTAACATTCAATGAGAATTAAATTTATAAAAGTGCATAGTACTTGTAATGCCATGTAGACAGTTAAATAGTATCATCTATGTATTACTAACTTGTTGTCAAAAGGGAGCGGATTCCCCGTTAGCGTTTTGTTTATACCAGGGCTCCAGTAGGAGTCTGGCCCTAGCTAGGACAGGCCCTAGGGGACAGACGTGTTGCCTCGGCGTTCCGGCAGTTGGTGTTTGTTTACCAGTTTGGCTGGTTGGGGGCGGGTGTGTCTCTGCCTGCCTGTGCTGACGTGGAGTTACGATGGGGGTCCCTCTCCCCCCTGTCGTCCGAGCTCAGTCTGTGGGACTCGAATTCTCTGTGCAGGCCAGTTATCCGGAGATTGCGCTGGCTTGTGATTTGCTATCTGTCCCTGTGTTAGCAATTTATGGGGTCGAGTTGGTAGCGGCCCGTCGGGCGATACTGAAATTCACGGAGGAGATGGCGTATCGCGATTTTCTCCGGCGATACGAGGGGCGGACATTACCCCTGCCGGATGGTGCGGGCACTGTGACCCTCGGCCGATCAGTCGGAGCCGAGCGGACAGCACACTGGACTTGTGATCCTGTGGTCCCGGGTTCGATCCCGGGCGCCGGCGAGAAACAATAGGCAGAGTTTCTTTCACCCTATGCCCCTGTTACCTAGCAGTAAAATAGGTACCTGGGTGTTAGTCAGCTGTCACGGGCTGCTTCCTGGGGGTGGAGGCCTGGTCGAGGACCAGGCTGCGGGGACACTAAAAAGCCCCAAAATCATCTCAAGATAACCTCTCTGATCACAGTGGTGCCCTCACTTATGTCAGTGTGCATGGGGCTCCCTTGGAGTTTCCGGAGGGTTTGCTATGGCGGTATTTCAGGCGGTTTGGCACAGTGGTTAGTGTGCGGGTGAACGTGGTGTCTTCCAGTCCACTTAAGGGTGTGAGGACCAACATTCGCACCCGGGGCATGAGAATCCGGGCAGATATTCCGTCCTCTGCGCCTTATGGGGTACAACGTTTGGGGGTTTTACGCCCGCCAGCCGCGGACGTGTTATCGTTGTGGCCTTTTGGGCCATCAGGCTGCTGACTGTTCTGCGCCTGCTGTTGCGCCAGTGAATCTCTTCAGTGAGGAGGATTTTCCGCCGCTTCCTGTGGGGGATGATTCGATGGATGTGGACGTCTCTTCGGCTGAAGAGGTGCCCTCTGTGACAGCTGTTGCTCCGCCTGTTGCTGTCGCCTCTCCTCTGGAGGTTGTGTCCTCGCCTGGTGGTCAGCCTGCTCCGGCTGGTGTCCCTGAGCCTCTTCCGACTGCCGTCTGCTCGGACCTCTCGTCTTCCAGTTCTTCCTCTGCTGTGTCTGTCCTGGTCCCTGCACCCTCGCCGCCTGTTCCGGCTGTGCTGGGTGCTGGGGTGGATCCGGCGCTTCCTCCTGTGCCTGGCCTGGTGCCCCATGTGGTTGAGGATGCTGCCATTCTGCGGCGTGCGTCAGTTCGCCCGGCTAGTGTTGCGCGTGTCGCTGAGTCTGCCTCCAGGTCTGATGATGTGCGGCCCGAGCCTAAGCGTTCCCGGAATTCTTCTGAGTGGGCTGAAGTTGGCGATTTCGACGAGTGTGTGGTCCTTCCGGTAACGGTGGGGTGGCTCCGGTTGTGGTGCACACTACGGTGGTGGCGGAGGTGCACTTGCCTGAGGATGCCGGTGCCGGTGTTTCAGCCTCCCCTTCTGGTCTGGTGTCCGAGGGTCTTGCTTCAGGTGCGTTGCCTGCGTCGGATGGCTCCAGTTCTTCGTGGGGGGGTGGTTTTTCCTGCTGAGGTTGGTGGTGTGCAGGGTGGCCTGGTGATGGTGTTGTGAAAGGATGCTCGCTCTGGGAGTTCTGTGGCCCCTTCCTCGTTACCCGTTTCCTCGGCAGCGGTCATGCCGCCTCTTCCGTCTCCAGCATTCTCTTCCGTGTCTCCTGCGGTCTCCGTGGAGGTGCTACCGTCTCTTCGTCCGGCCCCTGCTCCTGTGCGTGCGACGGCGTGGCAGTCTCGGCAGCCCTCGTCCGCTTCTCCAGTGTCGTCTGCTTCCTCGAAGGGCATGGATGGCGCTCCCCGGCCTCGTTATGCGACTTGTGTCAGTGACCTCGGGCGTTGGCCGATGCCGCCCGATCTGAATGTTCCTGAGTTTATGGCACCCCCTTGATAGGGGGGGATCAAAAACCCTACCGACCTTGAAGATTTGGTCTTGGAAGCTTACAAGAGGAAGTATCCTTACGATTGTTCCTGCATGCTCCGGTTTGTATTGTGGGTTTTCTTTGTATGGCTGGTGGGTGGGTGTGCCGTTCCTGTGCGTTTGTGTGTTTGGTGTGGATGTTGTGTGCGCTTGTTTGTCATATTGTGTGCCCTTCAGGCTGTTGGCATGTGCGCTTTGTTCTGTTTTCCCATTTTGTTTTGCCTTCCGATTGTTATGGCAGATCTGTTTCCTTTATTGTTATTATCCTTATTATTGTATGTTTCTCGCCTCTCCGTATGTGTTTGAGGTGTTAGCAGGCTTGTTTTGTGTGCATTTTGTTCTGGGGTTTTCCCCTATGTTTGCCTTCTGCTGTGTTTATATTTGTGTTCTGTTTGTATATGCATTTTTGTTTTGTGGTCAGTGTTGGAAATTTCCAACACTGACACACTACCATTGTATTATAATACATCATTATTGTATAGTAATTACAGTAGTTATTAATTCCACTAACGGTAGTGGTAACATAAATTAATATTTCTTTATCTGAGCATATTGCTAATATTCTCACGACATCGAGAGGCAGGATTGCGTCAGATAATGTCCATCTAAACAAATTTATTCCCAATATGTTAGAGATTGAATGTGGTTCTCTAACTTTATCAGTATTCAGTACAATAATTAACTATGGATAATATAGCTCCCAATAATCCAAAACCGAGAGTAATTAACTGAGATTATTATAAGTAACAGTTTTTCCTGTTACGTACGAATGCTATGGAGGAAATAAAATTTATCTCCATTTCTCGATTAACACCATTTAACGAGAATATGATATTATTCAATTCCCTATAATTGCAACCTGGTTCTCATTAACGCATTACATCAGTAATTACACGGAAAAGAATTATCCGTGATTATTAAATTCTGTTGTGAATGCGTGAGACGGGCTTGAGGGAGGGAGGCGGAGAGATGCCATTCTCAGCCGAGTTTCGCCTTGTGCAGACGCCAACAATCACATCGTGCGTCTCAGGAGAGTCGAATTCCATCAATTCTACATTAGGCCCTTGCAGTTAATCGACCTAGGAGCGTGCAATTGCTCCAGTAGCAATTTAGGATTGCTTCGGTGGACAACCAGCAGGTTAAGTGCCCTAGTATTAGTTATATCATGAGATCTCTACATATATCTTTTTACTGTGCACTGTCCATCATTACGCCATGCGACCTCCCCAAACAATAAGTATGTCCATAAGGAATTAAGTTATTCCTTCTATGGCATAGTGAGTATACTAGATAGTAGGTGTAAACAATTAGTATTTTCAGTTGAAATTTCAGCTTGTGTTGTAAGCGGTCGTGGTCCTCATGTTCCCACGCCATGCTCGAGCTCACGTGTTGCAGCAAGTAGCTGACGACGCCATTGCACCTATACCTCTCCGTTCACTATTACAGCTAAGCAGCTGAACCCTTTTTTATTGTTTCTTTGATTGAGAAAATTCTAGAATCGATTATCAGTCGAAGACATTTAGTTTACTGTATTTGATTTGAGATATCTAACGTAATATGATAGCCTCATAAAAGTCAAATGAGAATAATTTCTTGGTTAATCAACATATAATCCTTTTACCATTAATCAATTTATCTAATGTTTCTTAATATAGTATTAGTAGAAATTACTATATTTTATTCGAGGAAGAACCAGCCTCGATGAAGCGTACTGGGAGTAGATTCTGGTATTAACCCCCCATTTTGTGAATGACAGAAAGTTTATTCTCAAACATTAGTGTTATACAGCCCATTGAAGTTTAAAGAATAATCTTTAATAGTTTCTTATCCATAGGCACTGGTGTTTCAGTCCTTATTATTTAACTTTATCTGTTTCCCTTTTCAGTCAAAATAGGGTGGTCCTTCAATTAATTTAAATTAATCTATTAATTTAATATCAATCAATTAATAGAGAGTAAGCTTTCTTCCCAACACAAAAATATGGTCCTTATCGAACCGGATGTATTACAATAATGTCTGAATATGTTAGACATTAAGTCACTGCACATTCTCTCATGTGTATTATACGTATATAAAACGCTAAACTGTAATGCCAATCCTGACCTCAAAAGCTTTATAGAAGGTTGTAACAGAACCCATGAGCACCACACCAGAAATAAATACAGTTTTGATATTCCTAGAGTACGACTTAATCAAACTAGAAATGCTCTACAAATCAAGGGACCCAGATTGTGGAATGACCTTCCCAACCATGTTAAAGACTGTACCTCTCTCAACCAGTTTAAGACAAAAACGAAGCTATACCTAATAAATTCCCTGTAACCTACCTTACCCCTCTAATGTCATCCAATGTCTGTTTTTTTTCTAAAGAGCCCTGTTTGTCGACAGAATTGTATTTGTGCTGCTTTTTCAGCCATGTTTTCATTCCATGTTTCATTTTACTCTTTATGCTCAATTAGTATTAAGCTTTAGTCATTTAAGTTTTTACGCCCGAAACGCTCTGCGTAATAGTGGCTTTAGGCATTGTATGTACTAGCCCTATCTAGAAATCCATCACTCTTTGTAAAATCTCTTTTATGTATGTACCTTACCTAAATAAACATTTTGATTTTTGATTTGATTTTTTGAACTAATTACTGTGTGTAGTAATCTAGGCTAACCACATTTTATTAATTGTGGCTACCGGCAGTGTACCACATAGGTCAGCCTAATACACACCAATTTATTTGCTGCTTATACCTCATGTTTAAAGTAGCACTAGTGGGACACAGTCAATTACCCACAACACTAAGACCTATACCTCACACTGAGGTAAGAATCTTCAGGTCACCAGGAGCAACAGCTCACAATTTCTATAATAACTCCACACTAACACCAGCGTTAGAGTTGCCTCACCATCTAACTATTATTTATTTAGGTGGTAATGACATCCATCCTACTCGACACCCAGCTGAGGTAATTAATCACCTCAAAACAATAATTTCCTCATTTAAACTTGTTAGCAGTTCACTAGTGTTCACACTGGTGGAACCTCGTCAACTAAGTAATAATAATCGTTGGGGAGTGAGTCCAGAATATTACCAAAGGGCTGCCAAATATATAAACTTTCAGCTGAGGAAGAGAGTACGATTGGATGCCACTTACATTCAATTTACAGTCAGACCATACAGGCAAAACCTGGCAAGAGATGGTGTACACCTGTCAGGTGAGTCTAGGTCACATGTAGTTGACAAGTTGGTCAACACAATCAACCACCATAAAAGGCTGTGGCTAGCAAGCCAAAATTAACTGTACATATCTGTATTTTCACCTGTGTGTGCAAGTGCACATTTATATAAACTATAAAATCTAAAAAACCCAAAAACACAGCACAACTATATATTCACTATTGCACTATAAATTAATCTATGCCAACCTTTATTAAGTAGGAGTTTAGGCTGTGATTGTGCTGAGTTTTGCACAAATGCAGACTAAATAAATTAGTAGTTTCTTAGGTAGAAATTCTTACAACTAGTCTTGGACTAGTCAGTAGTGCATACACTATTCATTCTTGTGCTGACCCTACCAAGGGTGGGATTCAAACTTTATAGTAACTCTGATTAGAGTATATCCATATCAGTTATTTGTGTGTATGAATTTTGAGTGCTGCTGAATGATCACTATTACATCTAATGGTGATAAAGAAGAGCTAGCCGGAAGAAAGTTAATGGTGACATTTAAGCACTGCTCAAAATCCTTAGCTACTTGTTGTTAGGTAGGTACATTTAACCTCGAGTGAGGTAGAGTGTAATTTAGCCAGATTAATTTAGGCTATATCCATATTACTTGTCAACTACTGAGCAAGTACCCAAGCTTCATTAGTAATACTTATTCAAGTTCTATTAAACTTGGACTTAAAGCCAACATGGCTACTCCTGAACAACTAAGGAGAACCTATATTGGCCTTAAAGGTCATTTAACCAGACTAATTAATAAGTCTGATACTTTGTCTAAAGCAACTCCCATTGATTACTATCAACTAGAAACATCATTGAGAGTAGCTGATCTCAAATTTGATCAAGTCAGATCTACAAGCCAGTCTTATCTCAACCTGCTGAATGCAACTGAAACTGATCCTGATGAAATAGATCAAATTCTAGCAGATATTTCTCAGTATGAAGATGAGACTCAAGATAAACTTGATGTACTATCCAATATAGTAAAACAATATAAATACAATGCAAATACTACTATGTCTCAATCCAGTAATCAATTACCTGAGGTTCGTCTACCTACTTTAATGCATCCACCTACATTTGCAGGGCTGGATGAAGAAAATTGGGACACATTTTGGACTTTATTTGAAGTTCATATACATAAAAAATCTTCTCTTGACAGAGTTTCTAAATTCTCTTACCTGATTAGTCTTCTCAAAGGGGAGGCTAAAAAGGTCATAAATAACCTAGCTCTCACTGAGAGTAATTATGAGGAAGCTATAAAACTACTAAAGTTGAACTATTGCAACAAGGAGTTGAGTATAGCTAACCTGTATTACCAGTTGCTGGATCTGAATGCACCAAGTAACCGACCAGACTCACTTCAAAGCTTCAGGCTAAAAATAGAGTCTCTTGTGAAGGCCTTAGGTACTAAAGTTGATGTACCAGCCTCAGAATGGTCAATTAAGTTACTTTTACATAGGAAATTACCTCGAAATATCTTAGCAGTAATCTGTTCACATTATAAAACCGAGTTTCTCACTCTCGAGCAAATATTCGAGGGACTGAGAATAACGGTTAACAGGTTGAAGACTCATTATAAGATTAAACCTGAGTCTAAACAACCTAACCTTGACAACTCAGTCAAACCCAAATCAACTTTGAATAAGTCCAATAAATCCAAACCTAGGACTACTCCATCCACTGGAAAAAGGAGTGGTAGTGTAGGTATTTATTCTGTATCTCCTTCTGACGCTATATAACTGATGTGTCTACTAAAAGAACAAACTCAGCCAGAGAGAGAAAGTGTCTGTTCTGTGATCAAGAACATGTCACCTACAAATGCAATGTTTATCCTAACTTTAATACCAGGATTAAACGGCTACAAGAATTACACAGATGCACCAAGTGCATGTGTTCTCATGATCCCAGTAAATGTGTAGTGCAGTTACGGTTGTGCAGTAGATGCAACAAAAGTGTACATCATTATGCCTTATGTAGAAAAACTTCTACGCAATCTGTGACACCTAGGGAGGATTCTATGAATTCTACCACAGTACAATATTGCAAGGTACACCAAGAAATAAATGTACTTGCTACTGAGTCAGGTAGTAATACTACTCTGCCTACGGCTCAACTTAAACAAATTGATAGGAAGTCTAGAGTTAACACTAGAGGTCTCTTTGATCAAGGATCACAGAAAACCTTCATCACACAACAATTAGTTGAGGAGTTGAAATTAAAACCTGCCAAAAGTGTGAGACTGAATATTTCTGGGTTCTTGACTAATAATGGACATCGTGAATACCAAGTAGTCAAGGTGTTAGTGAGACTTGGATCTTCCACTAGTCCAATACAAGCGGTAATAGTAGATAAACTTCCTTCAGATCTGCAGGTCACAGGACTAGCTCGCACTGCGAGATATCTCAAACGTAACCGCATGAGGCTAGCAGATCACAAAATAAGTTCTGACTGCCTCACAGATATTGGTATCCTAATAGGCGCTGACTATTATTATAAATTTATAACAGGATGCACCAGACAACATGGAATGAATTTGTTGTCATCTGCTCGAGGCAAATTGCTTACTGGACCGGTGCTTTTCCAACAAAAAACAGCGTCAACCAACAAACAAACTAGCAATTCAATAGTGACGTGACTAGGCTTGGAACAGTCACCCCTACATTTCAGAGAAATATCTGAAGATAATGAGTCTGATCCACCTGTACATCGTCTGTGGGATTTAGACACTTTAGGTATTGTCCCTTATAAACCAAGCCCTGATGATACGTGGACTTACCAGCACTATCTGGACACGGTTGTCTATAAAGACAAACAATACTGGGTGAGATTGCCATGGAAGTTGAATCATCCCCAACTTCCAGTTAATTATTTCATGGCAGCCTCTCAATTACAGTCTCAATTAATACGGCTGAAGAAACAGCCAGATAAATTGAACATGTATCATCAATTAATTCAACAACAACTCAATAGTAAATTTATCGAAGTTGTTGATAATGATGACCGAAAAACAGGTCACTATTTACCCCATCACGCTGTGGTGAAAGATTCATTGACAACGCCAATACGTATCGTCTTCAACTGTAGTTCCAAAGTGAAGCCAAACAGCGTGTCCTTGAATGAATGTCTCCAAACGGGACCTAGCCTGACACAAAGGCCACATGATGTATTATTACGATTCCGCATTGGTATTTTCGCTTATACTGCTGATATCAGTAAAGCTTTCCTTAGAGTAGGCTTGCAAGAGGAGGATCATAATTACACCAAATTTCTCTGGATTAAGGACCCACTGGATCCCGACAGTGATGTCATAACCTACCGGTTTGCCTCTGTGCTCTTCGGTGCGACTTCTTCACCGTTTCTACTTCAAGCCACATTAGATACACATTTGAAGAAGTCAAATAGCCCTTATAAAACGGAGATCAGTGACAACTTGAATGTCGATAATTTCCAGGGAACTACTAATGACAAATTCAAATTGGTAGAAATCTACCATGAGGCTAACCGTGAGCTGTTAGGAGCCAATATGCCACTACAATCATGGGCTTCAAACAATAAATCATTAAACCAGATAATCGAGAAAGAATTTCCGGGTTATCAGGTGCCTAATCAATTAAAAGTTCTGGGCGTGGAATGGAACACAAGTACTGACGAGATGAATGTCAAGTCAATACAAACCAATAATTCAACCCTTTCCATGAGAAAATTACTCTCGTATGTCAGTCAACCATTTGACCTTTTGGGCTTACTTAGTCCTATATTAATAAGGGGCAAACTCCTCATGCAGGAATGCTGGCAGAAACATATGGGATGGGATGATCCGTTGCCAATTGAGTTGCAAGGTAAATGGCAAATACTCCTTACGGATTTCAATCAATTAGGTGTTTTGAAATTTCCTCGTAATGCTTCAGGATAAAACTTACCCACAAATTTGCACGTTTTTTGCGATGCCTCTGGCAAAGCATATGGCGCTGCTACTATTGACCTATTGATTGTGCACTATTGACCTACTTAGTCAATAGTGCACAATCATTTTTACTCACATCTAAAGCAAGAGTTGCTCCAATCAAGAAGAGATCTTTACCTCAAATGTTGTTAACTGCATTGCTGGTGGGAGTACGATTGGCTCATTGCCTGACCAAAACACTCAATAATATTCACTCTGGTGAAATCATAGTGTGATCAGACAATGAGGCAGTCTTACAATGGGTAAGAAATAACAACAATAAACTCCCTACGTTAGTAATCGTGTTAGGGAAATTCATGAATTATCTGCTGGATATAAATTCAGACATGTCCTCACTAAGGACAATCCTGCAGATTACTTTTCAAGAGGGTTAACCTTAAAACAACTAATCAAGCCTTCGATGTGGTTTAATGGACCTTCATGGCTTGTTAGTGGTCAGTGGCCCAAAAAGAAACCACAAGTCGTAGTGACCAGTATCACTACTCCCATGAAAGACCCAGAACCTCATCGAATCTCAGCTATTAATCCTCACAATTATTCCAACTTGAGTAAGTTATTAAGAATGACAGCACATGTGTTTGACTTTCTTGCTAAGATAGGAATCAGGCATAAGTTTCCCAATCCTATCCTCTACTGGATCAAACGTGCACAACAAGAGACGTATGGAAGTGAATATGAAAATCTTCCAGATAAATTAACCAAGTCTCTAGGTATCTGGTATGATACCAACACTCATAATATATTAAGGTGTGTAGGACGTCTGCTTCATGCAGAAATTGATTTGGATACAAAGAATCCGATCCTTCTACCAGGTCACCACATTATTACAAAACTTCTAGTTTTACATCATCATCAATATGGTACTTTGCATGGTGGAGTGTTGGACACTCTCACCGACTTGAGACAGAAATATTGGCTTCCCCAAGGTCGTCAAACTGTCAAATCACTCATTAAGTTCTGTGTAATCTGCAAAAGATACGACGCTCGAGTGTGTCCTTACCCAGGACCTCCACCACTCCCTAAGGGAGAGTGGCTCATCTTCGTCCCTTTGAGACCACTGGTGTTGATTACACAGGAGCCTTGCTTCTCACTGGCACTCCAGATAAGATACCAGTGAAAGCTTATATTTGCCTCTTCACGTGTGCAACCACACGAGGCGTACATCTAGAAGTGACTTCTGACATGAGTGCCAAAGCCTTCATCCAAGCTTTTCGTAGATTTGCAGCTCGCAGATCCTGTCCCAAACTAATGATATCTGATAATGGTTCAAATTTTGTGGCAGGAGAAGCCTGCCTACAAGAGATATGGAATCATCCAGAAGTGCAGTCTGTCATGCAGAGACGACAATGCCACTGGAAATTTATAGCTCCCAGAGCCCCCTGGCAAGGTGGGTTCTACGAACGTATGATAGGGACTGTTAAGAAATGTTTAAGGAAGACCTTACATCGACAGAAAATTAGTTTCTCTGAACTCCAAACACTCGTCGTGGAAATTGAGGCGCGAGTCAACAATCGCCCATTAACTTACCTATCAAATGACTTTTCCCAGAGAGAACCCCTGAGTCCCTCACATTTAATTCATGGAGGCCTGCTGAGCCCTCTGATACCTTTGGCAGAAGAGGATCCCATTGACCCTTCCCATGTGGCTAGGAGTGATTTAGTGGAAAGTTACCAACATCTCTCGAGAGTAACTGAAAGGTGGAATGAGGTGTGGACTCAAGAGTACCTCACAGCTCTACGAGAGTACCACTATGGAGTTTCGAGCCTCTATAATAAAGTTCAACTCAAACCAGGAGACCTAGTGTTGATTGACAGTGATGGACCCAGGTCAGAATGGCCTATAGGCAAAATTGTCTCTATCCACCCAGATCACCAAGGCATCCTGAGAGTAGTACGGGTTTTGTGCAGAGGCACTACTACCCTAAAAACCTTAGAGAAGTTGGTACCTCTCGAATTAGCAGAACGAGAGTGTTTAACAGAACCAACTTCACCTACAGTTTCCGAGGGCAAAAATTCTGATCCACCGAGCACACGCCCACCTAGAGCAGCTGCTCAACAATGTAAACAGAAACTACAAGCCTATTATAGCTCTGACTAAGAGCAAATAATTTACCATCCAATTTGAGTAATCATGATGATGCTGTGTTGTGATGTCAAGTAACAAATCAGTTACAAGTCACAATGACCCAAGACATTCACCTCACAGTGGATTCTCAGTTACCTTAAATTGTATGATTTAATCATTAGTTTGTTTGTGTAGGCTATCAACTATGACATTATTCCATCTAGAGCATCTATGAGTTTACAAAACTTTAAGACTTAGTAACATAACCGTTACACGTCATCGCGACACGAGTCATTGAGTACATTGTAGGCTTTAGTAGTTATTAACTTTAGATGATTCACAATTCCATGTTTTACATTTAAAATGAGTTCCTTTACAAGACTTAGTCTTATCTGTCCTTGACAATTACGGGACATCCGTTATGTGTGTACTAACGTACTAACATACTAACATTAATATTAACTTAGGGATAGGTACGTCAGTACTCAACATTGAACTGCGACCCGAGTTCCTCCCCCCCCCCCCCCCCGAAGGTATGTTGGAAATTTCCAACACTGACACACTACCATTGTATTATAATACAACATTATTGTATACTAATTACAGTAGTTATTAATTCCACTAACAGTAGTGTTAACATAAATTAAAATTTCTTTATCTGAGCATATTGCTAATATTCTCACGACATCAACAGGCAGGATTGCGTCAGATAATGTCCATCTAAACATATTTATTCCCAGTATGTTAGAAAATTGAATGTGGTTCTCTAACTTTATCAGTATTCCGTACAATAATTAACTACGGATAATATAGCTCCCAATAATCCAAAACCGAGAGTTATTAACTGAGATTATTATAAGTAACAGTTTTTTCTGTTACGTACGAATGCTATAGAGGAAATAAAATTTCTCTCCATTTCTCGATTAACACTATTTAACGAGAATATGATATTATTCAATTCCCTATAATTGCAACCCGGTTCTCATTAACGCATTACATCAGTAATTACACGGAAAAGAATTATCCATGATTATTAAATTCTGTTGTGAATGCGTGAGACGGGCTTGAGGGAGGGAGGCGGAGAGATACCATTCTCAGCCGAGTTTCGCCTTGTGCAGACGCCAACAATCACTTTTTTTTTTTTTTTTTTTTTTTTTTTTTTTTTTTTTTTTTTTTTTTTTTTTTTTACATGCAAGCATGCGTATAATGTACAATAAAAACAGAACAAATATAACATAGAACAAAAGTACAGAGCACACATATGGACAATGACAAAGGAACAAATCAAGAGAAGACCAGCCAGAAGGGCTGACCACAAAACAAAAATGCATATACAAACATAACACAAATATAAACACAGCGTAATACAAACATAAGGGAAACAGAGAGGCGAGAAACATACAAAACAAGTCTGCTAACACCTCAAACACATAATGCACACATAACAAAGAGCACATGCCAACAGCCGGAAGGGCACACAATATGACAAACAAGCGCACACGACAACCATACAAGAAAACCCACAATACAAACCGGAGCACGCAGGAACCGGGAAACAATACCCACCCCACCCACTCACATACACACCCCACAACCAGGCAACACAAAATACATAGAAATCACTTGCGAGGAACCTCGTGAGAAATGTACTTCTCCGGGAAAAGATCACGAGGATATTTCGCCTCCTAAGCCTCTCAGACTAGATCTTCAAGGTCGGTAGGGTTTTTGATCCCCCGCGCTCGAGCGGGTATCATAAACTCGGGAACATCTATATCTGGCGGCATCGGCCAACGCCTAAGGTCACTGACGCAAGCCGCATAACGAGGCTGAGGAGCGCCAACCACGCCCTTCGAGGAAGCAGACACCGGAGAAGCGGACGAGGGTCGCCGAGCCTGCCACGAATTCGTCATCGGAGCAGGTGTCGGACGCTGAGACGATAGCACTTCCACGGATACCGCAGGAGACACGGAAGGGACTGCAGGAAACGGAAGAGGCGGCAAGACCGCAGCCGAGGAAACGGGTAACGAGGAAGGGGCCACAGAACATCCAGAGCGAGCTTCCTTTCTCAACATCACCACCAGGCCACCCCGCTCACCACCAACTACAGCAGGGGGAACCACCGCCCACGAAGAACCGGAGCCATCCGACGCAGGCAACGCACCTGAAGCGTTCAGTCCTTATCATTTAACTTTATCTGTTTCCCTTTTCAGTCAAAATAGGGTGGTCCTTCGATTAATTTAAATTAATCTATTAATTAAATATCAATCAATTAATAGAGAGTAAACTTTCTTCCCAACAGTCAGCCCTTCTGGCTGGTCTTATCTTGATTTGTTCCTTTGTCCGTGTACATATGTGTGCTTTGTGTTATGTTATATTTGTTTCTGCTTTTATTGTAACTTATACGCATGCTTGCATGTAAAAATAAAAATAAAAAATAACTTCTGCCCACTTCCTTCAGAATGCCACTATCTATAAAGGTTCAAATTATTAAAGTATTACTGTGTATAGTATCAATCTCATCCCACAATTGATGTTACCTTTTTTGTGTGATCTTTGCAATGTTGACAATTTGCTAATGATTATATTGGCTATCATCCGCATGAATGATATTAACGCTCAAGGTAGTCAGAAATATTTTATTTAATTGAAAGTCCCACAATTACAACATAAATAGTATCAAAATTGACAAAAAAATGAGAACTATATAATTTAACATTCAATGAGAATTATTTTTATAAAAGTGCATAGTACTTGTAATGCCATGTAGACAGTTAAATAGTATCATCTACGTATTACTAACTTGTTGTCAAAAGGGAGCGACTTCCCCGTTAGCGTTTTGTTTATACCAGGGCTCCAGTCACTATACCAGTGATCCAGTCACTACACCAGTGTTCGTCACTATACCAGTGATCCAGTCACTACACCAGTGTTCGTCACTATACCAGTGATCCAGTCACTACACCAGTGTTCGTCACTATACCAGTGTTCGTCACTATACTAGTGTTCGTCACTATTCCAGTGTTCGTCACTATACCAGTGTTCGTCACTATACCAGTATTCGTCACTATACCAGTGTTCGTCACTATACCAGTGTTCGTCACTATACCAATGTTCGTCATTATACCAGTGTTTCAGTCACTATACCAGTGTTCGTCACTATACCAGTGTTCGTCACTATACTAGTGTTCGTCACTATTCCAGTGTTCGTCACTATTCCAGTGTTCGTCACTATACCAGTGTTCGTCACTATACCAGTATTCGTCACTATACCAGTGTTCGTCACTATACCAGTGTTCGTCACTATACCAATGTTCGTCATTATACCAGTGTTTCAGTCACTATACCAGTGTTCGTCACTATACCAGTGTTCGTCACTATACCAGTGTTCGTCATTATACCAGTGTTTCAGTCACTATACCAGTGTTTGTCACTATACCAGTGTTCGTCACTATACCAGTGTTCGTCACTATACCAGTATTCGTCACTATACCAGTGTTCGTCACTATACCAGTGTTTCAGTCACTATACCAGTGTTCGTCACTATACCAGTATTCGTCACTATACCAATGTTCGTCATTATACCAGTGTTTCAGTCACTATACCAGTGTTTCAGTCACTATACCAGTGTTCGTCACTATACCAGTGTTCGTCACTATACCAGTGCTTCAGTCACTATACCAGTGTTTCAGTCACTATACCAGTGTACGTCACTATACCAGTGCTCCAGTCACTATACCAGTGTTTCAGTCACTATACCAGTGTTCGTCACTATACCAGTGTTCGTCACTATACCAGTGTTCGTCATTATACCAGTGTTTCAGTCACTATACCAGTGTTTGTCACTATACCAGTGTTCGTCACTATACCAGTGTTCGTCACTATACCAGTATTCGTCACTATACCAATGTTCGTCATTATACCAGTGTTTCAGTCACTATACCAGTGTTTGTCACTATACCAGTGTTCGTCACTATACCAGTGTACGTCACTATACCAGTGCTCCAGTCACTATACCAGTGTTTCAGTCACTATACCAGTGCTCCAGTCACTATACCAGTGTTTCAGTCACTATACCAGTGTTCGTCACTATTCCAGTGTTCATCACTATTCCAGTGTTCGTCACTATACCAGTGTTCGTCACTATACCAGTGTTCGTCACTATACCAGTGTTCGTCACTATACCAGTGTTCGTCACTATACCAGTATTCGTCACTATACCAGTGTTCGTCATTATACCAGTGCTCCAGTCACTATACCAGTGCTCCAGTCACTATACCAGTGTTTCAGTCACTATACCAGTGTTCGTCACTATTCCAGTGTTCGTCACTATACCAGTGTTCGTCACTATACCAATGTTCGTCATTATACCAGTGCTCCAGTCACTATACCAGTGCTCCAGTCACTATACCAGTGCTCCAGTCACTATACCAGTGTTAGTCACTATTCCAGTGTTAGTCACTATTCCAGTGTTCGTCACTATTCCAGTGTTCGTCACTATTCCAGTGTTCGTCACTATACCAGTGTTCGTCACTATACCAGTGTTCGTCATTATACCAGTGTTTCAGTCACTATACCAGTGTTCATCACTATACCAGTGTTCGTCACTATACCAATGTTCGTCATTATACCAGTGTTTCAGTCACTATACCAATGTTCGTCATTATACCAGTGTTTCAGTCACTATACCAGTGTTCATCACTATACCAGTGTTCGTCACTATACCAGTGTTCGTCATTATACCAGTGTTTCAGTCACTATACCAATGTTCGTCATTATACCAGTGTTTCAGTCACTATACCAATGTTCGTCATTATACCAGTGTTTCAGTCACTATACCAGTGTTCATCACTATACCAGTGTTCGTCATTATACCAGTGTTTCAGTCACTATACCAATGTTCGTCATTATACCAGTGTTTCAGTCACTATACCAGTGTTCGCCATTATACTAGTGCTCCAGTCACTATGCCAGTGCTCCAGTCACTATAACAGTACTCCAGTCACTATACCAGTGCCCCAGTCACTATACCAGGGCTCTAGTCGCTATACCAATGATCCAGTTTCTATACCAGTGCTCCAGTCACTATAGCAGTGCTCCATTTACTATTCCGGTGTTCTAACCACTATACCAGTGCTCCACTCACTATAACAGTGCTCCAGTCACTATAACTGTATTGGCTTGTTCTCTGACTCACTATGATGAGGTTCAATAGATCAAAAGCTACATTTTTTTTATATTTACATGCAGAGCGTGCTGATAAATACAATAAAACAATACAAAAGAAGGAAATCAAAATTAGCAGAACACATCACCACTGGCCTGAAGGGACGACAACACGAAGTAACACCACACTGCAGGATAATATAAACATAATACATAAGGCAAATTACGAATCAGAATTAAACACAAATAAACACACAAAAGGAACACATCAAAAATACATAAAAGAAACACAGGATACAAGCAGGAAGAGCCAATACAGTAATAGGCACAGAAACAGCCCAAGGGGCACTCAGCAAACCACAAACAAGTGTACTAAAAGTACACGAACAAAGATACAACGAAACACAAAATGGAAATACATAAAAGAAACACAGGACACAAACAGAAAATAATAGTCCAGCACACAGGCAGAAAAACAGCCCGAGGAGCACACAGCAAAATAGATTGGCTGTTTGGCAGCCGTGCGGAGCGGTTCTGTTTATGTTCGCTCCTCAGTATTGCCTGAACGTTTGGCGTGCACACAGCTGGTGGCGTTTTTTGTGGGCTCTGGCCTGGCAGGCCGGCGGGATGGCGTTGCCCATGCCACCTGTGAAACGTGTGCATACGGTTGAGCTGGCCTTCTCTGGTCTGGTGGACTACTCATTGTTGGAGGTTGCTCTCCTGGATGTGCTGGGTGTTCATGCTGCGGATGTGTGTGGTGTGCAGCTGGCTGGGGACCGTTGGGCCTTGGTTAAGCTGACTGACGCTGCGGTGTACCTGGATGTGGTGGACAAGTTTGCTGGGCGTACTGTACCTTTGCCTGGCGCGGCGGGTACGATTTGTGTAACGGACTTATGCATTCCAGTGACGTTTGTGGTGGTGCGGGGGCTGGCATTTGAGTTCCCGGAGAGCCTGCTCCGCCGGTTCTTTGGGAGATATGGGAGTGTTCTCGCCTTTCGGGCGAATGTGCTGAAGTCTGGCCGTCTCCGTGGCGTCCTGGTTGGTACCCGCACGATTACCATGAAGCTGAGGAAGGTGATCCCATCGTCCATGGTGCTGCTGGGCTTCAAGGGTGCAGTGCTTTTATGCAGGACAGGAGCGCACATGCTTTTGGTGCGGTATGGCTGGACACCAGGCTGTGGGTTGCCGTAATGGCACCGGCCGGTTGGTCAGTGTCTTCCGGGAAGAGGATTTCCCGCATCTACATGGCCTTGTGGACTTGGGGGATGATCCTGCCAGGTTGAAACCCCCCGGGAACCTGCCGGTGATGTTGGCGTTGTGGGTGCAGTGCGCCCCACTGGTGCTGACGTGCCGGGTCCGGTGTCTGTGGACCCCCCTGGTGTGGGCAGTAGTGCGGTGGTCACACATGTTGAGGTGCATCCTCCTCCGGTTGCCATCGCCGTAGATGTTGATGCTTCGGTGGAGCATGGCCCTGTTTTGTCGCCGGTGAATCATGTCGCGCCAGATTCTGGTGCGCCTGGATTGGTGTGTACTCACCTAGTTCACCTAGTTGTGCTTGCGGGGGTTGAGCTCTGGCTCTTTGGTCCCGCCTCTCAACCGTCAATCAACAGGTGTACAGGTTCATGAGCCTATTGGGCTCTATCATATCTACACTTGAAACTGTGTATGGAGTCAGCCTCCACCACATTACTTCCTAATGCATTCCATTTGTCAACCACTCTGACACTAAAAAAGTTCTTTCTAATATCTCTGTGGCTCATTTGGGCACTCTGTTTCCACCTGTATCCCCTAGTGCGTCCCCTTGTGTTAAATAGCCTGTCTTTATCAACCCTGTCGATTCCCTTGAGAATCCTGAATGTGGTGATCATGTCCCCCCTAACTCTTCTGTCTTCAAACGAGCTTCTGCCCTTGATGTGGAGCCCTTGGAGGCGGATGAGTTCGTGGAAGGGGGCTGCACCTCTCGTCGTCCTTCAACCACTGCTGTCCCGGGTCAATCTGGCTCTCAGACGAAGCGCCGGAAAATGACCAGGAGTGGTCGCTCTGGGGACCGAGGGCCTTCAGTGTGGACGTTAGAGCCTGATGGGGGTGTATGTGATGGTGAGGGTGTGGCGGTGTCAGTAGTGGCCCCGTCGGTGCTGGGTGGTGGAGGGTGTGTTGTGGACCCTCCTGGTGATCTCATATATGGGTCGCCTGGGGTACGGAGCCCGGAGTGGGAGGGGGTGGATCAGGGGGACTGTGGCAGTGATGATCGCAGCCTTGTGGGGAAGTTATGAAAGGACTCTGGCCTCCCCCCCCCCCCCCCCCACCTCCCTGTGGGGAGTGCGTCTCCGTCGCCTAGGATCCCAGTGGCGGCTGCTGCTGCTTGCCTGTGCGGGGTGTCGACCGGACTGGTCTGACGGTTTTGTGGTTAGATAGGGTTTATATATTTTCCCAATGGATCCTAAATTAACGTGTGCTTCACTGAATGTGAATGGTTTGCGTTCTGTGGCTGTGCAATTGGGCCTGGTGTCAATGCTGTGTGAGTGGAGGGCGGATGTGGCTTTTGTGCAGGAGGTGGGGATTGTTACACGTGTTGGCTGAGGGGTTTACGGTGGTATTAAACCCTTCGCGTAGTTTGCGTAGAGGTACGTTGATCCTGCTTTCTAAGCGGGCGCCGATTTCCGTGCTTCACACGGAGATGGACGAGGATGGTCGGGTGCTGTTGGTTCAGGTCTCCTTTTTGGTGTCTGAGGTCTCTTTCTTGAACGTGTACGTGCCGTTTGAGGCGGCGCATAGGCGAAACCAGGAGGTTTTTTTCCCGTGACGTGCTGCATTTTTTGTGGCACGATATGAGGGAGATGATTTTTGGGGGATATTTTAATTGTATTACGTCGGCACGGGATAGCAATAGTCTTCGTCCGGCAAATATCTCGCCGGCTTTGACTGCTACCTTGAAGAGTTGTGGATTTCGGGATGCAGCTGTGTTGCAAGAGGGTCCTTTGGAGTACACTTTTGTCTCGCGTGGGGCTTGCTCTTGCCTTGATCGTTTTGACGTGCTTACTGGGGTGGATCGGTTTTTTCTTTGCGGATGGTTTACGTGGGAGCGTGCGTAACACGCTCAGGGTGTTGTTGGCTGACTATAATTTTTGTTTGTGGGTTGGTAGGATGGAGGGGTATGGGGTGGGGAGGATTTTGGGCTTTTTGAAGGGCCGTCTGTCTTATACTATGTGGTGGTTGCGTCGCTCCTTTCCTAGAGTTTTTGATGCTTGGTTCACGGTCGAGTATGTCCGGGGTGCTGCATTGGTGTAGATGGTGAGTTCCTGTGGGTGTGGTTGTGTGTGTCTGTGCGTGTTCCTTTGGTTCGGTTCCCTCTGGTGGGTGGGGGTTTGGGGGGTCTGTGTATGTTGTCTTCGGTGTTTTGTGTGCTGGGGTTTGCTTGGTTGCCTTGTGTGGCGGGTATTTGTGTTGTGTGTGTGTGTAGGTATGGGTGTGCTGGTGGTGTTGTGTGACATGTCTCTATCTCTCCTGATGTATCCGGTACGTGGGTGTTTTCTCTGCTTGGTGGCTAGCCGTCTTCTGTCTGTGAAGGTCGAGTTTGTGTGCTAGGTGGCTGTGTTTGTCTCGTGTGTGTTCCTTTGTTGTGCGTTCTTATATGCTTGTATTCATTGTCATTATGTATTGCTGCCTTGTGTTGTGTGTTTTCCATTATGTTTCCTGTTGGCACGCCCCGTATGGGTGGCATGTGTTATTTGTTTGTGTGTTTATGCTATTTTACGATTTGTTCTATTATCTGTGTCCTATTTGCTATGTTAGATACGTTACTATGTTGATTTGTACTATAACTATTTATTTTGTTATTTTTTATTTTGTTCTTTTTACTATGTAATGTTACTGTGTTCTGTTTCCTTTGTTCTATGTACTGTGTTGTGTATTGCTTTGTTGTATTCCCTTGTTATTTTCATGTGTTTTACTTACTATGTTGTATTTACAGTGTTATATTTACCATGTTCTGTTACTGCGTTCTCGATTCTGTGGTGTGATGTCTGCTGATGTGTGGTGTGACGCATGGTGCGTGTGTTTTGCGTTTGTATTATTTTGTATATATGTATCACTTGTTTATTTTTACCCTTGGTTTTATTGTGCTCTTTGTGCACTTTTGTCGTTACTGATGCTTTTGGCCCGCCCCAGCTGGGTAGTGCAGCTTTTGTTTGTGTGTGTGTGTGTGTGTTCTTATGTGTTTTATATTATTCTTTGTTTTACTTTTGTGTTATGTTGATCTGTGTTACTTGTTATCTGTGTTATTGCCATTCTGTGTTCTTTGTTAGTCTGTGCTTTACTGTTTTATATGGTTAATGCTTGCTGTAATTATTTAGTTTAAAAAAAAACATAAACACGAAGTACCACCACACCGCAGGACAACATAAACATAATACATAAGGGAAATTACATATCGGAATTGAACACAAATAAACACACACAAAATACATAAAAGAAGCACAGGATACACGCAGGAAGAGCCAATACAGTAACATTAGCAGAAACAGCCCAAGGGGCACTCAGCAAACCACAAACAAGTGTACTAAAAGTACACGTATAGATACAAAGAAACACAAAATGGAAATACATAAAAGAAACACAGGACACAAACAGAAAATAATAGTCCAGCCACAGGCAGAAAAACATCCCGAAGAGCACACAGCAAAATACAAACAAGCATACAAATAGCACATGCACACACGTAAAAATTGTAACAGGCCCACGCAGGAGCCATGAGGAACATCCACACGCACGCACACAATGACACCCCCCGTGCACGCAGGCACCGAGAAAATAACCCACACACACCCAAACAGAGACAAACAAAAAACACACACCACAAACAGAAACCAAGCACTCTGACTTCACATACTTATCCGGAAGCTCATGTGCCAGAAATCGCAAACAATACGCCTCCCAAAGCAACTGGGAGTGCTCTGCGACCTGATCAGGGAGGCGCACGCAGCCGAGGCATGGAATCCAGCACACCATCCACAAAAACCCATGCTCGCGGAACCCAAATGGAAGAAGGGCTCAATGGAGCAGGTAGCACGTGATCAATAATATCAAGCCTCACCGTGGTAGACGAGTCACACACTTTCCCGGAGGCCAAGATGAAAGGGATGGGCCTCCTCCTAGAGGGTCTGGCACTGGACGATGCACCCAGAGGCACGACGTGGCACACAGGGCTGCGCATCAGCGCACACACTAGGCCCTACCTCGGGCGCCGCACAGTCCCCCTCGCTATCAACGAAACGCGCACCTGCTGCGACCCCGCCACAGCAGACATCCTTCTTTAGTACCATTGTAATGGTATGTGCAGACCATAGCTCCTTCCCCATCCCCCTTCCCCTTCCTCTTCCCCTTCCCTTCCCTCACTTGCCTTCAATCCCTTTGGTCATCCCTTCTATTTGTCACGATCTGACCCTCGTGGTCATAAACAGTTTGAAGTCACTTGTTCCCCTCTCTCTCCTGTCCATCTTTCCAGTGACGAATTGGAAATAGTACCTCAGGGCCAATAAACTTGTGCTCTCAAGTTACACGTGGGAGCCCAGCCCGCGTGTCCCACAGAAAAGTCGTTGGTGCTTTCCAGTTACTTGAGTTTTCTGTCAAGAGGAATTGACCCTTATGGTCAAGCCTGGTTCTTATTGGTTGAAGACATGGAGGCCTGTGGAGGCGGGGTCCTCACAGGGTAGTGCCTGTCCATGCCATTGGCCAAGATTCTAGATCATCCAGTTGTGTTTAAATCCATTAGCCATAGGCTTGGGATAGGCGGAGTTAAATTGGGCCCAGGAACTAGGGGGTGGAGCCTGTCCCACTGGTAAGAGTTTTTAGAAAATATTAGTTAGTGTGTCTTGGGGCTTACTGGGGTACAGGTCTCCTGACCTGTAGGGCCAGCCATTCAACATCGTAGCCGAGGCTGTAGGATTAAGGTAATGTCTGTCTGAGTTTTGGTACAAAAGTAAATGCACTACACGATTTTTTCAATTTGCCTCTTAGGATGTGCTAGGACCTTTCAAATTTGATTTTAATTTACGTGCTTAATTTAATAAAGAAAAATACATTGGTTCCAGTGGTATTCAGTTAATCCCCTTTTTAATATATTTTTTTTACTTTGTCTTTTTGTATATGTGGTTGATGTATTGGCTTGGAAAGTTCTGGTGTTCACCTACATCTTATGAATATTAAAGTCGCTCTTGAATCTCCCTTTCAGTTCAGTAAGATTACAGTATTAATCCAATTAAGATTAATTTACCTGCCCCTTTGAGTTCCAGGATTATTGAGTCCCTTCCTTCCTGGGGAAATAATAATTTAGACACATTCATTTATGTTTTGGGAAGGTGGTGGCAGTGTTTTAATTATTTTAATCATTAGTTATAAATTAATAACCCCTATTCTTGTTGTGTCCTCCTCATTTAATATTCAGCTTATATTCGTGGCAGTTCACAGTTCAGTGAGGGGGGGGGGGTTATACTGGACTGTAACAGTGTTAAGCTGGGGTATTGGATGAAGGGAAAGAGTAGAGAGAAGTAAGGAAAGAGTTATTACAACAAGGGTAGCGGTCCAAGTTATTACAACAAGGGTAGCGGTCCAAGTTATTACACCATGACAATGCCACGGCCAGCACCAGCACCCATATCACCAACAACAGGAGGATCAACCACCCCCGACTGCGGAGAACTCTCCGCAAGAGAAAGAACAGAAGTGAAATGTGAGCCACAGTCATCTGCAGCTGGAGGCACATGGACCTCTGCCACCACCGTTGCAGGAGAGAGCGATTCATCCGGGATCTCCCCGTTGACATCGAAAGACTCACAGTCGCTGAAGTCCCCCACATCCGCACAGGAAGAAATCCTTGGCGTGTTTAGGTATTCACGCCCAGGTTTGAAAACCTGGGAACGGCACACCAGGTTTTCAAACCTGGTGCGCCATTTGAAAACGCAGCTGGTGCGCACCAGGTGCAACACGCCACGACATGGTTAAAATCAATGCAAATGGGAGTAACAAGTGAGTGGGTTCGAAACCTCCTCATGACTCTTACTGATTTTCTCATTGATAAATCACGTTAATGTGATTTCAATGTGTGTTTGATGAGAAGCGTTGGAGACCTGCCTTCAGCCAGAGTACATGGAGGGCAATACTTAAAACCTTGAGTTGGCTTTAGTTCTATGCCTTAGGACTCCTAGAGGGTTCACTGGAACCCCAGGTTGCATTGCTTTTGGTAATGTCGTGGTGTTGTGGTCTGGGACGGTTGCTTGGGAGTACCAAGTGAGTAGGTTCGAATCCTCGTTCCTACTGATGTTTTCATAGATACATCACACTAATGAGATTTCATTGTTAATGTTTATATTAATAAAAGTAATTTGGGATTATTTGGGAAAGTAGTTTGGGATTATATACCGAACTACACAACTAGACAAAGGTTCATAAGCCTAAATATCGATTAATGTAGGTGACATGAAGGTGAGGTAATTCAGCGATGAACAAATCCACAAGGGCTGTGACGAGGATTCGAACCTACGTCCGAAAACATCCCAGACGCTGCCTTTATCGACTGAGCTGTGACATGGTCAAAAGAGTTGAAACTAGAAATTGTACTGGACTTACTTGGATCCTGCAGCCTCTCTGAGACACAAACCAGGGTTTTACACAACTCGTTTTACGTCACGGCCCTTGTGGATTTGTTCATTTGATGCATCACGCTATTGTGATTTCTGTGTGTAATTCAGCGGATATTAACTGGTGTATTCAGTGCATATTGACTGGCTATTCCCTCATTCTTGGAATGTACTTCACATACACTTAAAGTTTACAGAATTTTATAACTATCACAAATCTTACCATTTATAAAGTAATCTAATTTATATACTTCTGAGCTTACATCAATATTATCTAATTCACTAATTTTTTATAAATTAAGATTCAATAACATTCCTTACTGTAAATGATATACACTCCACAATTTTTCATGAATTAGTCTAGTCATTTGAATGACTACAGTTTCGTAAGTGAACAAATAATACGTTGGACTCTTGATCTGTTCTAATGCAATATTTATGTTCATTTATTCCCTTGTCAAACAGGTAAACAGATGTTTACCTGTTTGGCCAACATAGAACTTGTTAAAAAATTTACACGGAATAAGAATATTCCGAGTAAAATTAAATTTTACATGGAATAATCAGTTCTGTGTTGGTCAAACAGGTAAACATCTTGACCAGAGAATAAACGATTTTCTTTTGTTTTCACAGTCCAATGGTCATGCTGATAACGTGACCCATGTACTGTGAGGTATCATGTACTGTGCTGGTAACGTGACCCATGTACTGTGAGGTATCCTGTACTGTGCTGGTAACGTGACCCATGTACTGTGAGGTATCCTGTACTGTGCTGGTAACGTGACCCATGTACTGTGAGGTATCCTGTACTGTGCTGGTAACGTGACCCATGTACTGTGAGGTATCCTGTACTGTGCTGGTAACGTGACCCATGTACAGTGAGGTATCCTGTACTGTGCTGGTAACGTGACGCATGTACTGTGAGGTATCCTGTACTGTGCTGGTAACGTGACCCATGTACTGTGAGGTATCCTGTACTGTGCTGGTAACGTGACCCATGTACTGTGAGGTATCCTGTACTGTGCTGGTAACGTGACTAATGTACTGTGAGGTAACGTGTACTGTGCTGGTAATGTGACTAATGTACTGTGAGGTAACCTGTACTGTGCTGGTAACGTGACTAATGTACTGTGAGGTCACCTGTACTGTGCTGGTAGCGTGACTAATGTACTGTGAGGTAACCTGTACTGTGCTGGTAACGTGACTAATGTACTGTGAGGTAACCTGTACTGTGCTGGTAATGTGACTAATGTACTGTGAGGTATCTTGTATTGTGATGGTAGCGTGACCCCATGTACAGTGACGGGAATTATTCTGTACTGTGCTGATAGCGAGAACAAAGTACTGTGGGACACCCTGTAGTGTGGTGGTAACGTGACCAGTGAGGAAAGCACTCAGGGTGTGTGTGTTGGGTGTCTCCTGGTGCAGTGGACATTGTGTCCGTACTGCCCGTGTTCACGTACATTGTGTGTCCGTACTGCCCGTGTTCACGTACATTGTGTGTCCGTACTGCCGTGTTCACGTACATTGTGTGTCCGTACTGCCCGTGTTCACGTACACTGTGTCCGTACTGCCCGTGTTCACGTACATTGTGTGTCCGTACTGCCGTGTTCACGTACACTGTGTGTGTCCGTACTGCCCGTGTTCACGTACATTGTGTGTCCGTACTGCCGTGTTCACGTACATTGTGTGTCCGTACTGCCCGTGTTCACGTACATTGTGTGTCCGTACTGCCCGTGTTCACGTACACTGGGTGTCCGTACTGCCCGTGTTCACGTACTCTGGGTGTCCGTACTGCCCGTGTTCACGTACACTGGGTGTCCGTAATGCCCGTGTTCACGTACTCTGGGTCTTCTCAACTTCTCCCCACACCTCCAATAACCTTATTCATATTGAAGGAAAAGTCAGGAAGGTTGTCATAGAGTATGAGGAGGCTTGCTGCCTCCTCTATTTATAGTATTAATCTTATGTTGCTATATTTTACCTTGTGGCTTCTATGACCATTTTAGTCATTTTGATGTCGAATTTGATCTTTATTTGTGACGCGTCGTAGATGAGAGCAATATTATCAAACTTCTGGAGTTCATTTTAGGTAATCATTGCGAGAAAATATTTTTAAAATATATATTTCTATGAACTGTTTTAACACACCAGATAATTATCCTGCCCCTTAGCCATTTAAATCCTCAGGTGATCCAAGTGTTTCTATAACTTGACGAATTACTTGAATTGCTTTCAAGATTTGTGTTGCAGATTTCAGTAAGGAATATCAAATCAAAATAACCTCAATAATGACAACTATGCCGGCAGTACGGATTATATTACCTCTCAATATTATCACTACTATCTATACACTCCTATACTACTATTACTACTACTGTACTATCGAAGGAGTCCCCGTGGCCAAGTGGGAACACACTCGCCTAACATTTCGTGAGCTCTTAGGCCTGGGTTTGAATCCTGGCCTGGGAACATTTACTAGTCGCCAGTCCTTAACTGTAGCCTCTGTTCACCCAGCAGTGAACCTGGTCGTTTGGTGGATTGTATTTCGGGGAAAATTATGATTAAGGACCTTCCTGAAACGCTATGCGTGCTAGTGGCTGTACAAGACTGTAAGAACTCTTGTATATATAAATATATAAAACAAATAAATAAATAAACTATCATTGTTAACATTATTATCCGTCATTATTAACAGCCTTAGTTTTATACTAAATCAGACCTGATTTAGAATATAACTATTTTCTCTGAGAAATCTTTTCCTTTTCATTCCTTTTAAATATATTTACCAATTAATAGGCCATCATAAAACAAAGACATGATTGAAGATTAGTATAGAAAATATTCTCTGGCAAACGCATTTCAATTTAAAATACAATATACATTTTCTATATTAATATATATTCTACACATTACCTTGGCATTCGTGAAGAGTTATGTAGACGTCACTCAAGGGTGTGGTGTGGAGAGTCCTCACTACAGCCAGCTGGAGCTCCTGGCTGAGGCTGTGATGGGTATTAGGGAACCTCACACGGCTCTCAGCTACTGCAAACACTACTGAAATTGATCTATAATTACTTAATTACTCAAAATTATTATTTATTGCTGAATTTTGTTTGAGGGCATGTAATTGTAACTCAGAGATCTTGTCTAGGAGATTACAGTGAGAAAAGCATTACATAAATTTTGTAAACGTTTTCCAAATACCTGTGAGTAGGGTAATGAAGAAAGTGGCCTTCTGGACCATGGTGGAGCGTCTGTTTCTGTCACTACTGCTGGAGGAACACCTTCTGTCACTACTTCTGGAGGAGCACCTTCTGTCACAACTTCTGGAGGAGCACCTTCTGTCACTACTTCTGGAGGAGCACCTTCTGTCACTACTTCTGGAGGGGCACCTTCTGTCACTACTTCTGGAGGGGCACCTTCTGTCACTACTTCTGGAGGAGTACCTTCTGTCACTACTTCTGGAGGAGCACCTTCTGTCACTACTTCTGGAGGAGCACCTTCTGTCACTACTTCTGGAGGAGCACCTTCTGTCACTACTTCTGGAGGGGAACCTTCTGTCACTACTTCTGGAGGAGCACCTTCTGTCACTACTTCTGGAGGGGAACCTTCTGTCACTACTTCTGGAGGGGCACCTTCTGTCACTACTTCTGGAGGAACACCTTCTGTCACTACTTCTGGAGGGGCACCTTCTGTCACTACTTCTGGAGGAGCACTCCGTTTCCTTTGAATGTAAGAATGTTTAGTATGACCTGGCAACATACCGCCAGTATGTGTAGTTTTTCCTGGCAACAAACTAACACCAGCATGTGTAGTGTGTCCTGGAGATATGTCCTGGTGTGCCCCAAGAATGTTCAACAACAAAGTCATGCTCACTTATCAGGTTCAGAGGATAATTCACCCCACAGATCCCTCGATTCTTCCTCTGTGTTCATACGCCCTGGTCTAGTGTTAAGTTGGTCACCGCTTATATGAACAGTTCACAAAACCTCATATTTCTAAGTTCATATTTAACTCAGAACGTTATGTCACTTTCTCTGTTCAGCCACAACCCTTAGAAAGTTGCGTCACTTTCTCTCATCAGCCACAACCTTCAGAATGTTGCGTCACTTTCTCTGATCAGCCACAACTTTCAGAATGTTGCGTCACTTTCTCTGTTCAGCCACTTCCGTCAGAAAGTTGCGTCAGCTACGGAAGTGTGGTCTGGCCACACACACACACACACCAGCTGTTCGCAGTCACTCTCACTATTGCTCATTAAAGGCTGAATGCAACGCTGTCTGTTTAAAAATATGTTGCAGCTACCTTGCAAAATAGACTACTGCTCTCCTTTCTTTTTTTATCTTTCTTGAACTGTCTGGAGAGTAATATTAAATACTAGGTTTATATTTTTCCTTTCTGTTGTTTTGCAGTTCTCGCTAAGTAATCCAGCTTCTGTAATGACCAATACTAGTAATGAAACATGTGCCTATGCCTTATGTTATGCGGTGTTTGTGTGTATGTCATCAAGAAAATGCTCGGGAAAACAGTAACGATTAACCCCATAATGGTAAATAATGCGGTAGCTTACATGACTATAACACAAGTAAGATAACTTAGATTTGTTTAGGAAATTAACCAAAAATTTATTAAAACTTAAAACATGGTAATTCAGGTAAGATAAATATGGTAAAAAGTTTGTAAAATAGTAGAGATTCTCACTGTGGTTGACTGATGTACAGGTCACTCCTGAGAGGTTTCTCTGCCGACATTGATCTTGAAACGCCCCGTGTCTCCCTTATATGGTAACCTCTCTGGTACACACACACACACACACACACACACACACACACACACACACACACACACACACACACACACACACACACACACACACACACACACACACACACACACACACACACACACACACACACACACACACACACACACACACACACACACACACACACACACACACACACACACACACACACACACACACACACACACACACACACACACACACACACACACACACACACACACACACACACACACACACACACACACACACACACACACACACACACACACACACACACACACACACACACACACACACACACACACACACACACACACACACACACACACACACACACACACGGAAACTATGAGATGAATAAATTCCTATGGGATATACATTGGGACACAGAACTCGGAACCAAGTCCGTACAAGACATGATGGACTATGTCACCCAAAAATGTCAGGAGGCTGTAAGCAGGTTTGTCTCAGCCCAACAGGAAAAAACAAAGAAGCAAAAGGAAGAATCCGTGGTTTAATAGGGAATGTATGAAAGCAAAGGAGCTGAACAAAAGGGCATGGAGGAACTTCCGTAATAACAGAACACCAGAGAGTAGAGAGAGATACCTGAGAACCAGGAACGAGTATGTTAGTGTGAGAAGAGCAGCTGAGAAAAGGTATGAAAATGATATAGCTAATAAAGCCAAGACCGAACCAAAGCTACTACACAGTCACATCAGGAGGAAGACAACAGTGAAGGAACTGGTGATGAAACTTAATGAGGGCGAGGACAGGTACACAGAGAATGACAAAGAGGTGTGTGAAGAACTCAACAAAAGGTTCCAGGAGGTCTTTACAATAGAACAGGGAGAAGTCACGGCGCTAGGAGAGGTGGCAGCAAACCAGGTGACCTTGGAAAGGTTCGAAATTACAAGAGATGAGGTCAAGAAGCACCTATTGGAGCTGGATGTGAGAAAAGCTGTTGGGCCGGATGGAATCTCACCATGGGTATTGAAAGAGTGTGCAGGAGCACTTTGCTTGCCACTCTCCATAGTGTATAGTAGGTCACTGGAAACGGGAGACCTACCAGAAGTATGGAAGACTGCTAATGTAGTACCAATATTTAAAAAGGTTGACACACAAGAGGCACTGAACTACAGGCCAGTGTCCTTAACTTGTATACCATGCAAGGTGATGGAGAAGATTGTGAGAAAAAACCTAGTAACACATCTGGAGAGAAGAGACTTCGTGACAACCCATCAACATGGGTTCAGGGAGGGTAAATCTTGCCTTACAGGCTTGATAGAATTCTATGATCAGGTGACAAAGATTAAGCAAGAAAGAGAAGGATGGGCGGACTGCAATTTTTTGGACTGTCGGAAAGCCTTTGACACAGTACCCCATAAAAGGTTGATGCATAAGCTGGAGAAACAGGCAGGAGTAACTGGTAGGGCGCTCCAGTGGATAAGGGAGTTCCTAAGCAATTGGAAGCAGAGAGTTATAGTGAGGGGTGAGACCTCAGAATGGCGTGAAGTCACCAATGGAGTCCCACAGGGCTCTGTGCTTGGACCTATTCTGTTTCTGATATACGTAAATGATCTCCCAGAGGGTATAGACTCATTCCTCTCAATGTTTGCTGACAACGCCAAAATTATGAGAAGGATTAAGACAGAGGAGGACAGCTTGAGGCTTCAATAAGACCTGGACAAGCTGCAGGAATGGTCGAACAAATGGATGTTAGAGTTTAACCCAAGCAAATGTAATGTAATGAAGATAGGGATAGGAAGCAGGAGACCAGATACAAGGTATCACTTGGGAGATGAAATACTTCAAGAGTCAGAGAGAGAGAAAGACCTGGGGGTTGATATCACGCCAGACCTGTCCCCTGAAGCTCATATCAAGAGGATAACATCAGCAGCATATGCCAGGTTGGCTAACATAAGAACGGCCTTTAGAAACTTGTGTAAGGAATCTTTCAGAACATTATATACCACATATGTCAGACCAATCCTGGAGTATGCGGCTCCAGCATGGAGTCCATATCTAGTCAAGCATAAGACTAAACTGGAAAAGGTTCAAAGGTTTGCCACCAGATTAGTACCCGAGCTGAGAGGTATGAGCTACGAGGAGAGACTACAGGAATTGAACCTCACTTCGTTGGAAGACAGAAGAGTTAGGGGGGACATGATCACCACATTCAAGATTCTCAAGGGAATCGACAGGGTTGATAAAGACAGGCTATTTAACACAAGGGGCACACGCACTAGGGGACACAGGTGGAAACTGAGTGCCCAAATGAACCACAGAGATATTAGAAAGAACTTTTTTAGTGTCAGAGTGGTTGACAAATGGAATGCATTAGGAAGTGATGTGGTGGAGGCTGACTCCATACACAGTTTCAAGTGTAGATATGATAGAGCCCAATAGGCTCAGGAACCTGTACACCTGTTGATTGACGGTTGAGAGGCGGGACCAAAGAGCCAGAGCTCAACCCCCGCAAGCACAACTAGGTGAGTACAACTAGGTGAGTACACACGCACACGCACACGCACACGCACACACACACACACACACACACACATGAGGGGCCTCGTAGCCTGGTGGATAACGCGCAGGACTCGTAATTCTGTGGCGCGGGTTCGATTCCCGCACGAGGCAGAAACAAATGGGCAAAGTTTCTTTCACCCTAAGTGCCCCTGTTACCTAGCAGTAAATAGGTACCTGGGAGTTAGTCAGCTGTCACGGGCTGCTTCCTGGGGTGTGTGTGTGTGTGTGTGGTGTGGGGGAAAAAAAATAGTTAGTAAACAGTTGATTGACAGTTGAGAGGCGGGCCGAAAGAGCAAAGCTCAACCCCCGCAAAAACACAACTAGTAAACACAACTAGTAAACACACACACACACACACACACACACACACACACACACACACACACACACACACACACACACACTAAGAGGCACGAGTTACGAGGAAAGGCTGCGGGAAATGCACCTCACGACACTGGAAAACAGAAGAGTAAAAGAAGACATGATCACTATCTACAAAATTCTCAAGGGAATTGACAGGGTAGATAAGGATAAACTGTTAAACACGGGTGGTATGCGCACAAGGGGACACAGGGGAACTGAGCCACAGGGACGTTAGAAAGAACTTTTTCAGCGTCAGAGTAGTTAACAGGTGGAATGCATTAGGCAGTGATGTGGTGGAGGCTGACTTCATACACAGTTTCAAATGTAGATATGATAGAGACCAGAAGGCTCAGTAATCTGAACATCAGTTGCTTGACAGTTGAGAGGCGAGACCAAAGAGCTAGAGCTCAACACTTGCAAGCACAAATAGGTGAGTACAAATAAGTGAGTACACGCACACACATGCACACACACAAAGACGTTCATATATATGAAACACGTTCATATATATGAAACACGTTCATATATATGAAACACGTTCATATGTAAGAAACAAAGGGCTGGCGTACCGAGAGGGAAATTAAGAGATGAGAAAATTCCTAAGGGATATACCATGGGACACAGAACTCAGAATTAAGTCCGTACAAGACATGATGGACTATGTCACCCTAAAGTATCAGGAAGCATTTAACAGGTTTATCCCGGTCCTAAAGGAAAACCGAGAAGCAAAAGAAGAAATCGATGGTTTAATAGGGCATGTATTATGCAAAGGAACTGAGCTAAAGGGCGTGGAAGAACTTCCGAAATAACAGAACACCAGAAAATAGAGATACCAGAGAAAAAGGAACGAGCATGTTAGTGTGAGAAGAGATGCAGAGAAAAGGAATGAAAATGATATAGCAGATAAAGATAACATCGAACCAAAGCTTATCCACAGTCACAACAGGAGGAAAACAAAAGTGAAAGGACAAGTGATGAAACTTAGAATCGGTGAGGAAAGGTACACAGAGAATGACAAAGAGGTGTGTGAAGAACTTAACAAAAGGTTCCAGGAGGTCTTCACAATATAACGAGATGTGGTCATAGCGCTAGGAGAGGTGGCAGTAAACCAGACGGTCTTGGAAGGCTTCTAAATTACAAGAGATGAGGTCAAGAGGCATCTGTTGGTCCGGACGGAATCTCACCATGGGGGTTTTAAAGAGTGTGCAGAAGTACTTTGCTTGCCACTCTCCATAGTGTATATAATAGGTCACTAGGGATAGGAGACCTTCCAGATATATGGAAGACGACTAATGTGGTCCTAGTATACAAAAAGGGTGACAGACAAGAGGCACTGAACTACAGGCCAGTGTCCTTAACTTGTATACCATGCAAGGTGATGGAGAAGATCGTGAGAAAAAAAAACTAGTAACACATCTCGAGAAAAGGGACTTCGTGACAAACCATCAACATGGGTTCAGAGATGGTAAATCTTGCCTTACTGGCTTAATAGAATTCTACGATCAGATAACAAAGATTAAGCAAAAAAGAGAGGCGAACTGCATTTTCTTTGACTATCTGAAAGCCTTTGCTGCAATACCCCAAAAGTATTCCACGGCTGGTGAAACAGGCAGGAGTAACTGGTAGGGCGCTTCAGTGGATAAGGGAGTACCTGAGTAATAGGAAGCAGAGAATTAAAGTGAGGGGTAAGACCTCAGATTGGCGTGATATCACCAGTGGAGTCCCACAGGGTTCTGTACGCGGACCTATCCTGTTTCCAATATACGTAAATGATCTCCCAGAGGGTATAGACTCATTCCTCTCAATGTTTGCTGACTATGCCAAAATTATGAGAAGGATTAAGACAGAGGAGGACAGCTTGAGGTGTCACGAAGACCTGGACAAACTGAAGGAATTGTCGAACAAATGGCTGTTAGAGTTTAACCCAACTAAATGTAATGTAATTAAGATAGGTGTAGGGAGCAGGAGGCCAGATACAAGGTATCATTTGGGAGATGAAATTCTTCAAAAATCAGAGAGAGAGAAAGACCTGGGGGTTGATATCAAGCCAGACCTGTCCCCTGAAGTCCTTATCAAGAGGATAACATTAGCGGCATTTACCAAGTTGGCCAACAAAAGAACGGCCCTTAAAAACTTGTCAAAGGAATCATTCAAAACTTTGTATACCACATATGTCAGACCAATCCTGGAGTATGCACCTCCAAGATGGAGTATGGACTCCATATCTAGTCACGCATAAGCCTAAGCTGGAAAAGGTTCAAAGATTTGCCACCAGACTAGTACCAGAACTGTGGGGTATTAGCAACGAGGAGAGACTACAGGAATTTAACCTCACGTCGCTGGAAGACAGAAGAGTCAGGGAGGACATGATCACTACATAAAAAGTTCTCATAGGAATTGATAGGGTAGATGAAGACTTACTATTTAACACAAAGGGCTCAGGCTATAGCGGACACCGGTGTAAATTGAGTGCACAAATGGGCCATAGAGACATTAGAAAGTATTTTTTTTAGTGTGAGAGTAGTTGACAAATGGAATGTAATAGGAAGTGATGATGGTGAAGGCAGACTCCATACACAGTTTCAAGTGTAGATATGATAGAGCCCAATAGGCTCAGGAACCTGTACATCAGTTAATTGACAGTTGAGAGGCGGGATCAAAGAGTCAGAGCTCAACCCCTGCAAGGACAACTAGGTGAGTACACACACACACACACCTGAATGAATGGTCCAGCAAATGGCTACTAAAGTTCAACACGAGTAAATGTAAGGTAATGAAACTAGGCAGTGGAAACAGGAGGCCAGACACCGGATACCGAATGGGAGATGAATTCCTTCATGAAATGCACCGAGAGAAAGATCTAGGAGTTTATATCACGCCAAACCTGTCTCCTGAAGCCCACATAAAAGGAATAACATGTGCGGCGTATGCAAGTTTGACTAACATCAAAACAGATTTCAGGAACCTGAGTAAGGAATCTTTCAAAACCTTGTATACCACATATGCAAAACCAATCCTGGAGTATGCGGCCCCAGCATTGAGTCCATACCTTGTCAAGAACACGACGAAGCTAGAAAAGTCCAAAGGTATGCCACTAGGCTAGTCCTAGAACTAAGAGGCATTAGTTACGATGAAAAGCTGCGTGAAGTACACCTCACGTCGTTGGAAGACAGGAGAGCTCGGGACGACATGATCACTACCTACAAAATTCTCAGAGGAATTGACAGGGTAGATGAAGATAAACAGTTAAACACGAGTGGTACACGAACAACGAGACACAGATGGAAACTGAGTACCCAAATGAGCCACAGAAACGTTACAAAGAACTTTTTCAGTGTCATAGGTTATCTTGAGGTTATCTTGAGATGATTTCGGAGTAGTTAGTGTCAGAGTAGTTAATTTAACAGATGGTATGCCTTAGGCAGTGATGTGGTGAAGGCAGACCCCATACACAGTTTTAAATGTAGATATGATAGAGACCAATGGGCTAAGGAATCAGAACAGCAGTTGATTGATAGTTGAGACGTGGTACCAAAGAGCCGAAGTTCAACCCAGGCAAGCAAAACTAGGCGAGTTCAACTAGGTGAGTATACCATACGACTCCTCATTTAATGTTAAAAGATCCTGTTTCATTTCATTTGATTTAAGGATTTTTTTGTGTGTCGATCACGCACAACGCTCTTTTTTAACTCTTATATAATTCACTCATTATTCTTTCATCAGTATCGGAAATGTAAATGGTTTTAAAAGATCCCAACAATCTAGATCTAGAATGTTTTACTGCAAAGAATTTTAGGACAGTTGTAAAATGTGATTCTTGTAAATAAGATATCTCTTTGATCACGAAGACATTTGTATTTTGTGAATATTCTTTAGAATCTTGCTATGTATTTTATATTACATATTGCTATGTATGTGTATGTATATAAATGTATATATATATATATATATATATATATATATATATATATATATATATATATATATATATATATATATATATATATATATATATATATATATATATATATATATATATATATATATGTAGGCTTCTCAGCCTTCTCAGTAGGCTGAGAAGTGCGTTCTGGCTACTAGGTACGACATATATATATATATATATATATATATATATATATATATATATATATATATATATATATATATGTCGTACCTAGTAGCCAGAACGCACTTCTCAGCCTACTATGCAAGGCCCGATTTGCCTAATAAGCCAAGTTTTCATGAATTAATTGTTTTTCGACTACCTAACCTACCTAACCTAACCTAACTTTTTTGGCTACTTAACCTAACCTAACCTATAAAGATAGGTTAGGTTAGGTTAGGTAGGGTTGGTTAGGTTCGGTCATATATCTACGTTAATTTTAACTCCAATAAAAAAAATTGACCTCATACATAATGAAATGGGTAGCTTTATCATTTCATAAGAAAAAAATTAGAGAAAATATATTAATTCAGGAAAACTTGGCTTATTAGGCAAATCGGGCCTTGCATAGTAGGCTGAGAAGTGCGTTCTGGCTACTAGGTACGACATATATATATATATATATATATATATATATATATATATATATATATATATATATATATATATATATATATATATATATATATATATATATATATATATATATATAACTGAAAACTCACACCCCAGAAGTGACTCGAACCCATACTCCCAGGAGCAACGCAACTGGTATGTACAAGACGCCTTAATCCACTTGACCATCACAACCGGACAAAATGAGGTGATAGCCGAGGCTATTTGAACCACCCCACCGCCGGCACTCGGATAGTAATCTTGGGCATAGCATTTTACCAAATCACCTCATTCTTTGGGGCACACGTGAGGAACACAAATGCGAACAAGCCTGAATGGTCCCCAGGACAATATGCAACTGAAAACTCACACCCCAGAAGTGACTCGAACCCATACTCCCAGGAGCAACGCAACTGGTATGTACAAGACGCCTTAATCCACTTGACCATCACGACCGGACAAAATGAGGTGATAGCCGAGGCTATTTGAACCACCCCACCGCCGGCACTCGGATAGTAATCTTGGGCATAGCATTTTACCAAATCACCTCATTCTTTGGGGCACACGTGAGGAACACAAATGCGAACAAGCCTGAATGGTCCCCAGGACAATATGCAACTGAAAACTCACACCCCAGAAGTGACTCGAACCCATACTCCCAGGAGCAACGCAACTGGTATGTACAAGACGCCTTAATCCACTTGACCATCACGACCGGACAAAATGAGGTGATAGTTGAGGCTATTTGAGCCACCCCACCGCCGGCACTCGGATAGTAATCATGGGCATAGCATTTTACCAAATCACCTCATTCTTTGGGGCACACGTGAGGAACACAAATGCAAACAAGCCTGAATGGTCCCCAGGACAATATGCAACTGAAAACTCACACCCCAGAAGTGACTCGAACCCATACTCCCAGGAGCAACGCAACTGGTTTGTACAAGACGCCTTAATCCACTTGACCACCACGACCGGACAAAATGAGGTGATAGCCGAGGCTATTTGAACCACCCCACCGCCGGCACTCGGATAGTAATCTTGGGCATAGCATTTTACCAAATCACCTCATTCTTTCGGGCACACGTGAGGAACACAAATGCGAACAAGCCTGAATGGTCCCCAGGACAATATGCAACTGAAAACTCACACCCCAGAAGTGACTCGAACCCATACTCCCAGGAGCAACGCAACTGGTATGTACAAGACGCCTTAATCCACTTGACCATCACGACCGGACAAAATGAGGTGATAGCCGAGGCTATTTGAACCACCCCACCGCCGGCACTCGGATAGTAATCTTGGGCATAGCATTTTACCAAATCACCTCATTCTTTGGGGCACACGTGAGGAACACAAATGCGAACAAGCCTGAATGGTCCCCAGGACAATATGCAACTGAAAACTCACACCCCAGAAGTGACTCGAACCCATACTCCCAGGAGCAACGCAACTGGTATGTACAAGACGCCTTAATCCACTTGACCATCACGACTGGAAAAAATGAGGTGATAGCCGAGGCTATTTGAACCACCCCACCGCCGGCACTCGGATAGTAATCTTGGGCATAGCATTTTACCAAATCACCTCATTCTTTGGGGCACACGTGAGGAACACAAATGCGAACAAGCCTGAATGGTCCCCAGGACAATATGCCACTGAAAACTCACACCCCAGAAGTGACTCGAACCCATACTCCCAGGAGCAACGCAACTGGTTTGTACAAGACGCCTTAATCCACTTGACCATCACGACCGGACAAAATGAGGTGATAGCCGAGGCTATTTGAACCACCCCACCGCCGGCACTCGGATAGTAATCTTGGGCATAGCATTTTACCAAATCACCTCATTCTTTGGGGCACACGTGAGGAACACAAATGCGAACAAGCCTGAATGGTCCCCAGGACAATATGCAACTGAAAACTCACACCCCAGAAGTGACTCGAACCCATACTCCCAGGAGCAACGCAACTGGTATGTACAAGACGCCTTAATCCACTTGACCATCACGACCGGACAAAATGAGGTGATAGTTGAGGCTATTTGAACCACCCCACCGCCGGCACTCGGATAGTAATCTTGGGCATAGCATTTTACCAAATCACCTCATTCTTTGGGGCACACGTGAGGAACACAAATGCGAACAAGCCTGAATGGTCCCCAGGACAATATGCAACTGAAAACTCACACCCCAGAAGTGACTCGAACCCATACTCCCAGGAGCAACGCAACTGGTATGTACAAGACGCCTTAATCCACTTGACCATCACGAATGGACAAAATGAGGTGATAGCCGAGGCTATTTGAACCACCCCACCGCCGGCACTCGGATAGTAATCTTGGGCATAGCATTTTACCAAATCACCTCATTCTTTGGGGCACACGTGAGGAACACAAATGCGAACAAGCCTGAATGGTCCCCAGGACAATATGCCACTGAAAACTCACACCCCAGAAGTGACTCGAACCCATACTCCCAGGAGCAACGCAACTGGTTTGTACAAGACGCCTTAATCCACTTGACCATCACGACCGGACAAAATGAGGTGATAGCCGAGGCTATTTGAACCACCCCACCGCCGGCACTCAGATAGTAATCTTGGGCATAGCATTTTACCAAATCACCTCATTCTTTGGGGCACACGTGAGGAACACAAATGCGAACAAGCCTGAATGGTCCCCAGGACAATATGCAACTGAAAACTCACACCCCAGAAGTGACTCGAACCCATACTCCCAGGAGCAACGCAACTGGTATGTACAAGACGCCTTAATCCACTTGACCATCACGAACTGAATACGCAACTGAACTGAATACGCAACTGGTATGTACAAGACGCCTTAATCCACTTGAGTATGGGTTCGAGTCACTTCTGGGGTGTGAGTTTTCAGTTGCATATTGTCCTGGGGACCATTCAGGCTTGTTCGCATTTGTGTTCCTCTCGTGTGCCCCAAAGAATGAGGTGATTTGGTAAAATGCTATGCCCAAGATTACTATCCGAGTGCCGGCGGTGGGGTGGTTCAAATAGCCTCGGCTATCACCTCATTTTGTCCGGTCGTGATGGTCAAGTGGATTAAGGCGTCTTGTACATACCAGTTGCATTGCTCCTGGGAGTATGGGTTCGAGTCACTTCTGGGGTGTGAGTTTTCAGTTGCATATTGTCCTGGGGACCATTCAGGCTTGTTCGCATTTGTGTTCCTCACGTGTGCCCCAAAGAATGAGGTGATTTGGTAAAATGCTATGCCCAAGATTACTATCCGAGTGCCGGCGGTGGGGTGGTTCAAATAGCCTCGGCTATCACCTCATTTTGTCCGGTCGTGATGGTCAAGTGGATTAAGGCGTCTTGTACATACCAGTTGCGTTGCTCCTGGGAGTATGGGTTCGAGTCACTTCTGGGGTGTGAGTTTTCAGTTGCATATTGTCCTGGGGACCATTCAGGCTTGTTCGCATTTGTGTTCCTCACGTGTGCCCCAAAGAATGAGGTGATTTGGTAAAATGCTATGCCCAAGATTACTATCCGAGTGCCGGCGGTGGGGTGGTTCAAATAGCCTCGGCTATCACCTCATTTTGTCCGGTCGTGATGGTAAAGTGGATTAAGGCGTCTTGTACATACCAGTTGCGTTGCTCCTGGGAATATGGGTTCGAGTCACTTCTGGGGTGTGAGTTTTCAGTTGCATATTGTCCTGGGGACCATTCAGGCTTGTTCGCATATATATATATATATATTAGTATATTTTGGTAGCAGTCTTTCCTGTAGACATATATTATTAAATATGACCGAAAAAGTAAGATTAATAATTCTAACACGAATTTTCTCTATCTTTCTTACGTTTCTTTTCACTGTTGGTGGTAATTCATAGATCAATTCTCCAAAATTCATTTTTATTTCTAGTCTGACGCGACACTTATTACATTTTCAAAGACTTTAGTTTACAAACACACAACTGAAACTGAATAGAGCTTAAACATCTTCGATTTTATATCTACATTTGGGTGAGGTGAAAACAAACTTTCAACAATGGGTATTGAATGGGTATTAAATTTAAACACAAGACAGAACACGAAACAATGGGTATTGAATGGAAGTAATTGTAGAAAGCCTATTGGTCCATATTTCTTGATGATTCTATATTGGAGCGGAGTCTTGAAGTGGGTAGAATATAGTTGTGCATTAATTGGCTGTTGATTGCTGGTGTTGACTTCTTGATGTGTAGTGCCACGCAAACGTCAAGCCGCCTGCTTTCGCTGAATCTATCGATGATTTCTGTGTTGTTTGCTAAGATTTCTCTGGTGATGGTTTGTTTGTGGGAAGAGATTATATGTTCCTTAATGGAGCCCTGTTGCTTATGCATCGTTAAACGCCTGGAAAGAGATGTTGTTGTCTTGCCTATATACTGGGTTTTTTGAGGCTTACAGTCCCCAACAGGGCATTTGAAGGCATAGACGACGTTGGTCTCTTTTAAAGCGTTCTGCTTTGTGTCTGGAGAGTTTCTCATGAGTAGGCTGGCCGTTTTTCTGGTTTTATAGTAAATCGTCAGTTGTATCTTCTGATTTTTGTCTGTAGGGATAACGTTTCTACTGACAATATCTTTCAGGACCCTTTCCTCCGTTTTATGGGCTGTGGAAAAGAAGTTCCTGTAAAATAGTCTAATAGGGGGTATAGGTGTTGTGTTAGTTGTCTCTTCAGAGGTTGCATGGCGTTTCACTTTCCTTCTTATGATGTCTTCCACGAAACCATTGGAGAAGCCGTTGTTGACTAGGACCTGCCTTACCCTACAGAGTTCTTCGTCGACTTGCTTCCATTCTGAGCTGTGGCTGAGGGCACGGTCGACATAAGCATTAACAACACTCCTCTTGTACCTGTCCGGGCAGTCACTGTTGGCATTCAGGCACATTCCTATGTTTGTTTCCTTAGTGTAGACTGCAGTGTGGAAAACTCCGCTCCTTTCCATGACTGTTACATCTAGGAAGGGCAGCTTCCCATCCTTCTCCATCTTGTAAGTGAAACGCAACACAGAATTCTGCTCAAATGCCTCCTTCAGCTCCTGCAGATGTCTGACATCAGGTACCTGTGTAAAAATCTCGTCAACATACCTGCAGTATATGGCCGGTTTCAAGTTCATGTCGACTAAGACTTTTTGCTCGATGGTACCCATGTAGAAGTTTGCAAACAGGACACCTAGGGGAGAACCCATGGCGACCCCATCTACTTGCTTATACATGTGTCCATCCGGGCTCAAGAAGGGTGCCTCTTTATTACAAGCTTGGAGTAGTTTCCTTAGACTGTTTTCTGGTATGTCAAGAGGAGTACAGGCCGGATCACGGTACACTCTGTCGGCTATCATCCCGATTGTTTCATTCACAGGTACGTTGGTAAACAGAGATTCTACGTCCAACGAGGTTCTTATCCCTGTTGCCCGTGTTCCCCACAGCAAATCAACAAATTCCTTTGGAGACTTCAGGCTGAAGGCGCAAGGGACATAAGGAGTCAGACTCCTGATATATATATATATGTCGTACCTAGTAGCCAGAACGCACTTCTCGGCCTACTATGCAAGGCTTAATTTGCCTAATAGGCCGAGTGATTTTCTTTATTTTCAATAAATTGTTTCCAATTAGTTTATTTGAATTATTATTATTGTATTATATTAGGAACATAAATAATTGACTTAATTGTTTTAGTTTAGATTAGGTTACGATAGGTTAGGTTAGGTTAGGTAGGGTTGGTTAGGTTCGGTCATATATCTACATTAGTTTTAACTCAAATTTAAAAAAAATTAACTCATACATAATGAAATGGATAGCTATGTCATTTCATAAGAAAAAAATATTTAAAAATATATAAATTCAGGAAAACTTGGCTTATTAGGCAAATCGGGCCTTGCATAGTAGGCCGAGTACGACGTTCTGGCTAATAGGTACATATATATATATATATATATATATATATATATATATATATATATATATATATATATATATAATATATATATATATATATATATATATATATATATATATATATATATATATATATATATATATATATATATATATATATATATATATATGCAAACAAGCTTGAAAGGTCCCCAGGACTATATGCAACTGAAAACTCACCACAGATGCAACCTCTGAAGAGTCAACTAACACAACACCTGTACTCCCTATTAGACTATTTTACAGGAACTTCTTTTCCACAGCTTTCCTCCTTTCCAATGGAGGAAAGGGTCCTGAAAGATATTGTTAATAGGAACGTTATCCCTACAGACAAAAATCAGAAGATACAATTGACGATTTACTATAAAACCACAAAAACGGACAATCTACTCATGAAAAACTCTCCAGACACAAAGCAGAACGCCTTAAAAGAGACTAACGTCGTTTATGCCTTCAAATGCCCTCTTGGGGACTGTAAGCCCCAAAGAACTCAGTATATAGGCAAGACAACAACATCTCTTTCCAGGCGATTAACAATGCATAAGCAACAGAACACATCAAGGAACATATAATCTCTTCCCACAACCAGACCATCACCAGAGAGGTCTTAACAAACAACACAGAAATCATCGATAGATACAGCGATAGCAGGCGGCTTGATATCTGCGAGGCACTACATATCAAAAAAGTCATTACCAGCAATCAACAGCTAATTAATGCACAACTATATTTTACCCACTCCAAGACTCCGGACCAATATAGAAGCATCAAGAGGAAGTATGGGCCAATAGGCCCTTTGCAGTTACTTCCATTCTTCCCTCTCATTTATCCAATTTATACCCATTGCACTGTGTTCTGTCTTGTGTTGGTCAAAAGTTTGTTCACCTCATCCAAAACTGTTGCAACATATCACTTCACCCAAATGCGAGTATATAAGACAAGCTGTTCAATGTTAGCATTAAGTAAAACTCTGTTTTCAGGTTACAGTTGTGAGTTTGTAAACTAAAGTCTTTGAAAATATAATAAGTTATTACGAAACGCGTTCAAGCGTCGCGTCAGACTAGAAATAAAAATTAATTTTGGAGAATTGATTTTTCAATTACCATCGACAGTAAAAGAAACATAAGAAATATTGAGAAAATTCGTGTTAGAATTATTAATCTTACTTTTTCGGTCATATTTAACAACATGTTTACAAGAAATGTACAGAACCGTGACCAACAAAGACGTTCATTTATTCGATAATCACGGTACTGTGTACATATAGTCTCATATACGTACACAGTATCGAGGATATAGCCTCGGCTACCAATGACTTTTGTATAGTCACGTTGGTTGAGTGGTTAAGGAACCAGGTACACCATGGTACATAGTGCTTCTGGTTGTCTGGGTCCGAATCCTTTTGGGTGTGGAGTTTTCAGTTGCATTTTGGCTTGGGGACCATTCAAGCTTGTTCACATTTGTGTTGCTGACGTGGCCCCACAAAGTGAGGTGATTTGATGAAATATCTATGCCCAAGCTTACCACTAAGTGCTGTTGGGTCGTTGGGGATATAACCTCGCCTACCAATGACTTGTAGTCACGGTTGTCGAGTTATTAAGGAACCAGGTGCGTCATGGTGCATGGTGCTCCTGGCTGTCTGGGATAGAATCCTTCTGGGTAATTGAAAAATTAACTCTCCAAAGTTCATTTTCACCTTTTTATTTATGGTCTAATATCTAGAAGCATTTCGCTAGAGACTTCTCTCATTTTCAAAGACAAATATTTATATACTCTGTTTGTTTCATTCTTATATTTGTTTTTAGTTAAGTAATATGACATAAATGTTTTTGGGGAGATGTTAAAACACAAATCAATGGGTAATAATTGGGGTAAAGATATTTGTGCATAGTCAGGCCATGAATTATTGCGGATTTTCTCTTCTTGCTTCTGTGTTAGGTAGGGGTCCTGAAGTGAAGTAAAAAGTAATTATGTGTTCATTGATTGTTGATTGCTAGTGTTGACTTTTTGATGTGTAGGAGGTTCACTGATGTCGAACCTCCTGCTGTCACTGTATCTATCGATAATTTCTGTGTTGCTTGATTAGAGTTCTCTGGTGATGGTCTGGTGGGGTGAGGACATTATATGCTCCTTGATGGAGCCCTGTTGTTTGTGCATTGGTAATCGCTAAGAAAGAGACGTTGTTGTCTTGCCTATAAACTGAGATCTTTGGGGCTGACATTCCCCAAGTGGACATGTGAAGGCATAGACGACGTTGGTGTCTTTAAGGCGCTCTGTTTGGTATCTGGAGAGTTCATGAGTTGGTTGGTCCTTTTCTTGTTTTTCTTGTTTTTTTCTTGTTTCAGACCCACGTTTGAAACTATCAAGAGACCCTACCTCCACCACGTTACGAGGTAATTGACTCCGCAAATAAACAACCCACTTACTGAACCAGCATTTATCCAGGTCTTTCCGAAATCTAAACTTATCCAATTTATTCCCGTTGTTTCGTTTTCTGTCCTGTGTCAGTATTTTTAATACACTATTAATATCCCCTTTTAAAGTCCATTTATCCACTTTTAAACCTCAATGTCACTCCTAACTCTTTGCCTTTCCAGTGAATGCAATTTAAGCTTTGTTAATTTTTCTTCGTAAGGAAGATTTCTAATTTGGGGAATTAACTTTGTCATCCTATGCTGGACACGTTCAAGTGAATTTGTATCCATTCTATAGTACAGCGACCAAAACTGAACTGCATAATCTAAATGGGGCCTAACCAGAGCAAGATACAGCTGAAGAACAACACCAGGTGTCTTGTTACTAACGCTTAAATTAATAAATGTCAGTGTCCTATTTGCATAATTTCGAACATTAATGCATTGATTTGTTGGTTTTAAATTCTTACTAATCATAACTGCTAGATCCCTTTCACAATCCGACTTCGCAATCTCAACACTATCTAGGTCATGTCTTGTTACTCATTATTACCTAGCCTCAGAACTTTATATTTGTCAGCATTAAACTGCCTCTGCCAATCTTCTGACCATTTCAAAATCCTATTTAGATCGTCTTGAAGTCTTGAAGTAGAGTCTTTTTCGGTATTTATTTCCCTCCCGATTTTTGTATCATCGGCAAATTTGCAAATACTGCTGCTCAAACCTGAATCTAAATCATATATATAATATAAATAACAGAGGTTCCATGACAGAGCCTTGAGGCACTCCACTTACAACATTTTCCCACTCTGACTTAACCCCATTTATTCCAACTCTCTGTTTCCTTTGGTATAACCATGCCCTAATCTAACTTAATATAGTATCCCCAATACCATGAGCCTCTATAATTTTAATCGGTCTTTCATGTGGCACTGTATCAAAAGCTTTGCTAAAGTCAAGGTACACAACATCGCAAACCTTACCATTATCAACTGTCTCAACTATGCTGGAATAAAATGGGAGCAAATTTGTTAAACATGATCAGCCATTTGTAAAATCATGTTGTGAATCATTTAGTAATTTATGTTTTTCAAGATGATGATGAATGGTATTTGCAATTATCGATTGAAGTAACTTTCCCACAATAGACGTTAGGCTAATTGGCTGATAGTTTGAAGCAAGTGATCTATCTCTTTTCTTAAAAATATGTTCCACATTAACAACCTTCCACGACTCTGGCACTCTGCCTGACTCTAATGATTTACTAAATATGGTAGACAAAGGATCGCAAAGCTCCTCTTTGCATTCTTTAAGCAACCTGGCAAACAATTAGTCAGGGCCTGGGGATTTGTTTGGTTTGAGTTTCATTATTTTTTTAATAACATTCTCCCTGGTAACTGTTAAACTAGTTAACTCTACTCTTCCCCATCCGCATAGACTTGTTTGGCTGAAGAGAATAAATTCCTATTTAGTAAATACAGAGATAAAATATTTATTAAAAATTCTACTTATCTCCTCGTCATTATCTGTTATCTGACCTGTCTCAGTTTTAAATGGACCTATCTTTTCCCTAATCTTTTTTCGATATAACTGAAAATCCTTTTTTGCTTGTCCTGCTATACGAACTTCATAATTTCTTTTTTGCAGTTCTTATCTGTTTTTTAACATGTCCAACCAGTTGTACAAATTCTAGTTCTAAACTGACTTTCCCATTCTTAATCCTTTTGTACCAAGCTCTCTTTCTACCTTTAAGGTTCTTCAGATCCTTTGTTACCCATTTCGGGTGATTAGTATTCGATCTGTTCAATTCGTATGGTACAGTACGTTCCTGTGCTTTGCTTAGAATATTTTTAATGAGTTATATTTTGAATCCACATCAAAATCCCTTTGTACATCACCCATCGCTGGGTTCACGCCTCGCTCTAAGACCAGCCTACTCCCTATGCCCAAGACTTTCCAATCTATTTGACCCAAAAAATTTCTTAGGCTATTAAAATCAGCTTCTCGAAAATGTGGCACTTTAACAGAATTTTCTCCTACAGATCTATTCCATTCAATGCTAGATCTAATTTCTTTTTTATCACTTTTCCCTAGTTCACTCTCTATTTCGATGTCATTAATTTGTGTTTCCCTTTTAGTTAACTGTTACTTTATCGACACCGTTGCTGGATTGTGGGGTGGCAATTTCGGCGCCATCTATGGATCTGCCCGCCTACTCCCAGGTATTAGGTGAGAAGCAGACACCGCTATTTATTTTGCACGGGTATGGCGTTGGTGAAAGACTCCTGTTTCATACCTCAGTTAGAAGGTGAGGTCGATGATGATGACATCTGGTGGGTGGCGTAACAATACCCACACCATCTAGGTTGTGAATACAATTACAATTTTAGTTCCCCGGTGGAAGAGTGTTATCCTAAGGTCACCCAGTATACTGTTTGTCTAGCTAATGACGATTACGTTCACAGAGGTGACGTAAGGAAGCGATTGCACTCAGGAGGGCAATTCACATTGGGCAGTCAAGAACTCCTGCCTGCCTTGGTCGTAAGAGGACAAAGTGGCCGCCGTCGGTAGTAGCTGTATGTTAGCTGCTGGACTTGTGCAGGGTTGTGTGGACCGACATACCCAGGATTTGGCCAAGAGGAGTTACGAGACGATAGTTGTGTTCGTCTGCTGAGAAGTGCTGCTAGTGTGTTGGCAGAGATTTCTGCCAGGGTGTTAGCTGCCCCTGTGTGTGATTATTTGATACCCTTGTCAGCGTGTTGATGAAGCCCTCTGCCAGTGTGTTTCTGGAGAGTGGATGTGGGGTATTGGGACATCGTGATGCTACGGTGTGTGAACTGGTAAAAATTGAGGAAGGTGAACCTGCCGGTGATTACCATTAAGCGTGGACGACGTGTACCTGAAGGTAGTACCTGAAGGTAGAATGCCAACAAACTCACCCTTAACATTGACAAAACGTTTTATATTCTGTTTGGCAATAAATCCTCTAATCAGATAAATCTCAAAATAAACAATACCCAAATTTGTAACAAATTAGATGGCAAATTCCTTGGCGTTCTCATCGACCACAAGCTGAATTTCCAGGGTCACATTCTAAATATATCAAAAAAAGTTTCAAAAACTGTTGGCATTCATTCTAAGATCAGATATTATGTACCCCGCCCTGCCCTGGTTACTCTCTATTACTCCCTCATCTATCCATACCTCAACTATGGTATTTGTGCTTGGGGTTCTACTACCCAAAATCATTTACGTCCTCTTATTACCCAACACAAAGCTGCTATTAGGACAATATCCAACTCTGGCCCCAGACATCACTCGGTACCCTTACTCAAATCTCTGAATATGTTAGATATTAAGTCACTGCACATTCTCTCTTGTGTATTATACATATATAAAACGCTGAACTGTAATGCCAATCCTGACCTCAAAAGCTTCATTGAAGGTTGTAACAGAACCCATGAGCACCACACCAGAAATAAATACAGTTTTGATATTCCTAGAGTATGACTTAATCAAACTAGAAATGCTCTACAAATCAAGGGACCCAGAATGTGGAATGACCTTCCCAACCATGTTAAAGACTGTACCTCTCTCAACCAGTTTAAGATAAAAACTAAACACTACCTAATAAATTCCCTGTAACCTACCTCACTCCTCTATTGTCAACCCATGTCTGTTATTTTATTATTTTTTTTTTTTATTATTTATTTTATTTTTTTTTTTAATCAACACTGTTTGTCAACCTATTGTATTTGTACTGCTTTTTCAGTCATGTTCCCCCTTTTTTTATCTTTATTTGTATTTGTTTTCAACACTTTTTATTCTTTATGCTCAATTAGTATTAAGTTCTAGATATTAATGTTTTTCTTGCCCGAAACGCATTGGGTAATAGTGGCTTTAGGCATTGTATGTACTAGCTCTATCTATATATCAATCCATTAATGTAACATCACTTGTATGTATGTACCTTACCTGAATAAACATATTTATTTATTTATTTATTTATATAGTGGACTTGCCGGGATTTGATGAATACTGCAGATCAATTGAGTGTCCTGGATGAAAGCGATATTGTATAAATATGTGTGGTAATACTTCTATAGATAATATATTGGTGAAGATGTAACTGAGTATTGTTTATTCCTTGCACTATTGCTTGCCACTGCCAGTTCTTGAGAACTTGCCATCGACTTGGGGTAGGATCATAGAAGAAAAGGTTATAAAGCACGAAACCGGTTACCGGCTCAAGCTGGCCGTAACATTAACACTAAATCTAAAATATTATTTTCCCGTGTTGGTTCTTTAATGTGTTGTGTAACAAGTCGATCGTCAATTCATTCTAGAAAATCTGCTTTGTTATTCCCTGTTCTATAAATCCAGTTTATTCCACTAAAATTAAAGTCACCCATGACACAAATACTGTTAAACCTAGTTGCTCTAGATATTTCATCCTAATAGATGCTTTGCTTCCATTTTGTCCAAATTTGGTGGCCTGTATATAACTCCTATTATAAGATTTAATTCTAACCAAATAGTTTCTGAGTGTGGCTCAGTCTTGATTCCCTCTTTGGGACTACATTTTAAAATTTCCCTAGCATATATAGCTACTTCCCCTCCTCGTCTAATATGTCTGTGTGAAATAGCTTAAATCCATTTATTTGATATTCAGTTAATAATTCTCAATTTTCTACATTCATCCACGTTTCGGTAAGTGCAATAATATCTATTTTTTATGTGCAGTCAAGAGCATTTATATCATTTATTTCGTTTCTTAGACTCCTACTGTTCATACTCACCTAGTTGTGTTTGCCGGGGTTGAGCTTTGCTCTTTTGTCGTGCCTCTCAACTGACAATCAATCAACTGTTACTAACTACTAACTATTTTTTTATTTTTTTTTCCACACACACACACAGGAAGCAGCCCACAACAGCCGTCTACCTCCCAGGTACCTATTTACTGCTAGGTAACAGGCGCATCAGAGTGAAAGAAACTCTGCCCATTTTATTATCTCGCCAGCGCCGGGAATCGAACCCGGGCCACAGGATTGCGAGTCCTGCGTACTGTCCACTCAGCTACCAGTGTCCCCTGGTAGTTATATTCGTTGTGTGTTTGGTATACCCTAAGTGTATTGTTATCTTGAGGTCCCACTCCTTCCCTGATCATTTTGCCAATTTGTTTTTCCCACACACACATACTTTTATTACCTCCTTTCTCTATATTAATTCCCATACCACTATCTACTAAGAGTTTAAATTCAAACAAACCCTTCCCACCACAGGTTCCAACGAGTTCGCAACAACAACTCCAGCCCTAGATAGATGCACCACATCCCAAGCATACATGTCATTTCTTCTATAGAAGTGTTCCCAGTTATCTATGAATGATATTGCATTTCATTTGCAATATCTGTCCAATCGGCAATTGACACCAAGTGCCCTTGACAACCGATCATTTCCAACTCCCTTACTTGGAAGAATACCACATATGATCGGGATTCCTCCCTTACTCCTAACTAATTCTAGGGCTCCCTTAAACCTTTTTATCACTTCCTCACTCCCAACTCGTCAAACATCATTTCCACCGCTTGTGTAAAGCTCGTCTTCATCCTCTAAAAGCACTGTTTTTTTCTGGTTATGGTGTAGGGGTACCTATCCCGCGGGTGTTATACATAAGCACTGTTTAGTCCCTGATAGACTACACAGCACCCGTTTTGTTTTCCACGGGGCAAGGCAGCATTAAAAAAAAATAGAGCTGATACAGAACTGTTGAAAATAACCAACATTCAATCCTCATTTATTTGCTAACAATAGCATTTACTAACATTACTAATTCGTAGAATTAACCCAATTAATGTTTTTCTATTGCAACGCAATATTAGCTAAATTCTTCCTAGTCTCCATGGTGCCATGATGTAGCGTTAGGCTGAAACATGAAATATTCCACATATTATTGGAATTCTACCGAGTCCAGTTATTTGCTTTTCCTTTCTAAAGATAATCTTCTATGAAAGAGTTTGCTTATTTCGCGTATTATTGTACACTGAACTCAATCATGTAATCAGATTGATTATTCCTGTAGATATTACTGCGACGTAAAATAAGTCTACATTCAACACTTCTCGTTTATTTCGTGCAGTCTTAATTAAACCAATCGCCCTACGAGAAATGGTTTTATGATATAACATATTTATGTATGACATTAATATTTGTCATAATTCCTTCCCTAATTAATTACAAGTAAATTACTTTGGGATTCCTATGGATCGTACTGCGCATGAGTATCCCAGCGAGACAGAAGGAAGAGAGAGAAGGAGAACGCCATATTGACAGCGTGCTAACAGCTTATCCAGCAAGATTGCTGATAATAATCTGTGTCTAGGAGCCTAATACTGGTCCCTTAACCGACATTCTGCAACAGCAAACGTCAGGGATCGACTATGTCTCCAATAACAACAAGACACAGTTCTGGCAAGTGTAATATGTCATTGTTCCTGCTAATGTTGGTAGATGTGCACATGTATTTCAATGGTCACCAGAGTTTCAGTTCTTATACCATGTCGTAGCTCAGTCGATTAAGGCAGCGTCTGGGATGCACTCGGACGTAGGTTCGAATTCTCATCACGGCACTTGTGGATAAAATCATTTGAGACATCACACTATTGTGATTTCTGTGTGTAATGAAGTAAGGGTGAAGAGGTAGAACAGCCTATTGACATAGCTCGAGTGCATGGGGGAATTGCATAAAACCCTGGTTTGTGTCTCAGAGAGACAGCAGGATCCTTTGGTAAATCAAGATAATTTCCTGGTTGCAATTCTTATACCATGTCATAGCTCAGTCAAATAAGGCAGCGTCTGGGATGCTCTCGGACATAGGTTCGAATCTTCGTCACGGCCCTTGTGGATTTGTTTATAATAGATATTAACACGGTATTAGTGAGACAAATGTGTATTGATGCAATACACAAATCGCCCTCTAACTGATCAATCAAAAATGGATCTGAATTATACAAACCACTGCTAATCTTCAAATTACTTAATTTTGTAATCTGTATTAAAGTAGATTCAATTATGTTCCTATTCAAAGTGATTTTACAATTTGTTATTGAAGGAGCCATCTCCCAATCAATTTGGTGGGAATTTTCTGACGAATGAACAAACAAAGCATTAGACAATTAGCCATGTCTAAGAGAGTATTTATGTTGCAAAATTCTACATATCAAACCTTTAGATGTTTGCCCAACATAGAACCTACTACAATCTTTACAAGGTATTTTATAAATGACACGATTATCACTACGAGAACTGTTTCTAACTAATAGTTTTCCAACAGTATTTTCGTAATTAAACAATACATGTATATCAAAAAGTTTCAAGGCCTTGATGATATTTTCAAACCCAGAAAAATATGATAAACATAACACATTCTTTGGGCGAATTTTCTCACTGCATATATTATCATAATATGTACGACATGCTTTGCTATGGTAAACTTAAAAAAAAAATCAGTGGATAACAAAATGTAAATCTATATAAATAAAAATGTAAATGTTCGTTTGTTAAAAATCGCTAATCTCCAAAAGTTCTTCACCGATTTTTTTTAAATTTTCACACAACGTTCCAGTAGCATCCGAGCGGGTTTTTATATACATATTATATAGATGTTACGTCTGTGCCAGGAAAAAACTTGTTTTTTAAATTGTATTTTTCATGTGAGGGAAATCTTCGAAACCTCTTTACCGATTGCTTTGAAATTTTGACACAACGTTGCATTCGAAGAGGTGCATGTTTGTATATACCTACTGTATACGTGCCTCACCTCTGACAGGAAAAAACATGTTTTTTTTTTTAAATCAATACAATCTGTTGGAGGTAAGAGCAACACACGCTGTAATATCCAAAGTTTATTCACCGATTGCTTTGAAATTTTGACACAAATTTCCATTGGAATAAGCCCGCATTTTTATATACCTACTATATAAATGCCACGCCTGAGACAGCTAAAAACATGCTTTTTTTTAAACAGCGCCATCTGTTGCACGTAATAGCAACACATGCAATACTAAATATGTTACGATTCCATTTCAATGTTTCTGATTGCATTGACAAATAGAATTTTCATAGATTTCTATTTATTTTCGTTTCGATTTAATTACTTTGCGTGATATTGCATTGGAATTGAGCAGTGTTGTTTAACATACTATTCATTTCATGGTTATCTTGAGTTGATTTCGGGGCTGTAGTGTCCCCGCCGCCCGGTCCTCGACCAGGCCTCCACCCCAGGAAGCAGCCTGTGGCAGCTGACTAACTCCCAGGTACCTATTTACCGCTAGGTAATAGGGGCATAGGGTGAAAGAAACTCTGCCCATTGTTTCTCGCCAGCGCCCGGGATCGAACCCGGGACCACAGGATCACGTGTCCAGTGTGCTGTCCGTTCGGCTGGCCGGCCCCTAAGTATAATCTATTTTGTTATTTTTTCATTTTTTTCATATTTTCTTGTTTTTAACGTTTTTCTTATATTTCATTGATGGGAACATTAGGTCATTTGATGTTCCCAATTTTCTGATGGGAAAATCAGATCAATTGAGAATGCATCGGAGGAGTGAGTGGGGAATGGTGGGGAGGACGAGGGGATGGTAGTGGGGGATGGTGGGGAGGATGAGGGGACATGGGAGATGGTGGGGACGAGGGGACAGGGGAATGGAGAATAGTGGGGAGACAAGGGGACGATTGGGAGGACGAGGGAACGGTGGAGTGGGAATGGTTAGGAGGACGAGGGGGACGCTGGAGTGGGTGATGGTGGGAAGGACAAAGGGACGGGGGGAGTTGAGGAAGAGGGGATGGGGAAGTGGGAATGGTTGGGAGGACGAGGGGATAGAGGAGGGGGGAATGACGGGATCACTAGGAGACAGAGGAAAATACAGTACATCTCAAGGACTTGATGTCTCACGTCCGCCTATCTGGGAAATCAGGAGGGTAGTAACTTGCCAACGGCCATACTGGCCGAGAACGACTTTGTTGCCAACATGGCAAGTCACTCCAACCTTCCTCCTTCGCATAACAGAAGCCAAAAACATAAATATTTACATCTAGTTCATGCTGTACCTAATTAGATATATATATACATAATACAATACAATTTATACAAACCTCAAGGTACATAAGAATATATAACAATATGTGCTAAACACATATGGGAGTCATTTCTATTTTACATCTGGCAATACTAGCTGGAGACAGTTCACCAAGGGGTCAGGGGGTGGGGGGATATGGAATTACTGCAATTACTGGTCGACTGATCGTTTACGACTTAAATCACCGTATATTCACATACCTCAATTATATAGTTGTATGAACGACCATAAGCCTCTGATATGAATTCCCAAAACGATTACTAATACAATAGTAAGCTAAGCAAGTAATATGTGACTATATAGTTTGACTGCAACATACACTTTCACAATATAATTAAAATGGTGTGGTCATAACAGCACTTCTGCCTGTGACTGAATATTTTTGATTTTGCTTCTTATTTGTCTCATTGTGAAAACACATTCAATGTCAACTTTTTTTTATTGATATATAAAAAACGAAAGTACAAAAACCGGGAACAAGTGCAAAACAACACAAATACAAACAATCGAGCATATACATGAAACAAAGTAAACACCATTGAAACAGACATAAAACACATACAATAGGTCACAGGAAAACACACAGGACACAAGCTAAGAAACCCATAAACAGCATGGGACAGAAAATGCATACAATACGCAACTAATAAATGACATAAGTACAAGAAAAAAATGTACAAGAAAAAATACACAAAAATTACAACAAATTCACAGAAAGCTTACAACCCCTAGGAAAGAAAAGAGGAGTAAAGTAAAACACAAGCACGGGCAGTCCGACCCCGCACACAAAGGAGCAGAACCGGACACAAATGAGGACACCAACAAACATTTAAACAGTAAATCCAAAAACTACACATAAGAACATAAATAACATAAAATATGTACAAAGAATAAATCAATTACAAGGACAAAGAAATAATTGCACACACACACAACCCACGCGACAAACACATGGAACTGCAACATACACAACCACACCACCCCACACTAATACGCCCGCCACCCCAACACACGGGGCGAGCGCAAAAACAGAAAAGAAAGAACACCAAACACCCACAACTGCACACAAACACAACACAAACACCCACACAGAACAAAGGCATAGCACAAAACAAATCGCAGATACATCATAACAGGCCACGCAGAAGCCAGGAACAAACACCCACACCACACATACGCACAGACAAGAACACCTACTTGTGCACGCAGGCACTGGGGATACAATACGCACAACACAGACAGAAACCAACCACACGGATCACTCATACTTCTCCGGGTACTCCCGTGCCGGACAAACAGGAGGATATTTCTCAGGGTACGTATACTACGGATACCGCCGCTTATAAGCCTCCCATACCAAATACTCCAGTTCCGTAGGGGCACGGCCCTCACGAATTCGCGGGTACTCCATATGTTCGAGGATCACCACATCCGGCGGAAGCGGGCGCCACTGACCCAACACGGAAGGCAGGGCCATCGCCGCCGAGAAAGTAGGAGATACCGGAATAGCGGGCGGAGGCCACCCAGCGGACCCCACACGAGGCCACGCACTTCGTTCAACGCCGGGCTACACACCGAGCCCCGAGGAGGGTGCCACTGCAGGCGCCTCAGAGCCTCTGCCAACCGGAACAGGAGCAGAGTCCCCCCCGTCGCACATCCTTCGACAACACCACGACGAGGTCGCGGTCACCAGGGCCAACCGCCCACTGAGGAGAGCCACCAGCAGGGGGCACGGTGTCAAACACAGAAGGCAGCACATCGCCGCCCACAGCATCACCATCCATGGCATCACGCTCCTTTGCCCACGTCCGGTGAGGTGGTGCATCCCGAGCCAAACGACGGCGCTTAGAAATAGGCCGTTGATCGCCAGAACTGTCACCCCCTACAAGCGGTGCCCAAGAAGAACCATCGGCAGGCGGCCCCAAAGCCGGGGCAGCATGACCACGCAGAATAGCAGCCTCAACGACGCAGGGCAAAAAGCCACTACCATCCAAGGAGACCGGATTCGGAGAAGGAAGAAACACAGCAGGCGGAAGGGTAGACTCCAGCACACGTGATGTATCCAGCGAGGGCGACGGATCCGGCAGAGGAGAAGATGCACGCGTCAACGAGGAAACTACCAGAGGCGACGAGGCAGAGGGCTTGGGTGGAGTCACACACACCACAGCCTGGACAGCCCCGGGAAGCACATGTTCTTCTGCAGGAGATGCAGGTACCACCACTACAGCACCATCCAAGGTCACCACGGAAGCAACCGAATGCGGCTGCACCTCCGCATCCACCGATCGGCGAAGGTTCGAAGCAGGTGCCCCTAGGTCCCCCGAGCTCACCGGTGGGGCAGACAGATCAGGTCCAGACGAAGCGACAGCTGGAACCACCGCAGGAACCACACAAGGCACCTGCACAGAGCGAGGATCCGCCGGGGAATCCCCACGCACAGACAAGCGGGGAAAGTCATCCTCCAGGAAAACTGAAGGGTCCTCAGCACGAGAAGCGTTGCAACCAGCCACTACGAGGCCCTCAGCACCACACCGGAAACACGTGCGGGTTTGACCTTGATAAAAGATCCGCATAGAGAGCCCACGAAACGAAACCCTGGATGGAATAGGGCTCGTGATCCGCATGACGAGCGTGCGTGTACCCTTCAGCTGGCCCGCACCCAAAATGTTGAACCGGTGCTTCACCACCACACCAAACCGCGTAAACAATGACATGAGTTCTGCCTCGGGGAAGGTCACCGGCACGCTGTGAACACTCACAAACGACAAGGGCCCCCAGGGATACGAGATCTCCACAGACACAGCCGAAGCCGGAAGAGGAAGTGAGCGTGCATCCCAGCGAGCCACAAACTCTTGTTAAACATGCAACGAGGCAAACGACACCGCAACATGGATAGGCGATAACTTCTCGAATACCAGGGGATCGGAGACGTCGATACGGAGCACGTCCAGGAGAGCAATCTCCACAATGGGCCCGTCCACAGCAACAGAAAAATCCAGCCGTACAGTATCCACCCTGCGAATACGGCTACCACCAGCCATCCCATGCCGCCAGGCGGAGCCCCGACTAGCGGGCGCTCCACACCTCCCACAGCAAACCACCACTCAGCAACGGCAAACGACGACTGCACCCTCCGGCGACGAAGCCAGGACTCCCATTCAATGTCAACTTGTGGTTTTGATGTGGCACAGGAGAAGGGTGGCAACCACCAGCCAGGTCGGACTCTCCTGAGGTCTCTCTGCTCCTGGCTAGTGGTTTACGTTGGACAATTGCTGGTTGCCCTGCCTGGTGGTGGTTTGCCACTGACAGGGTGGCGTTTGGATTTGTCATGGGGACTTCTCTGTCTCCAGTGAAGAGGATATCGTCGGGTGCTCTGGCATTTATGGTGCTGTGGATCATCTGTTGGTTGTTGTCGCCCTAGTGGATGTGCTACATGTGCAGCTGTCGGACTTAGTGGGCGTCCAGCTGCTTCAGAGCAACCGTGCTGTAGTCAAGTTCCACCACCAGTCTACCTTTCAGACGTTTCTCAGGCGGTGTGAGGGGCGTGTTTACTCTCCTGATTCTGCTGGTTCTGTTAAAGTGGTGAATCTTAGTGTCACCTTGATGTATGTGGCAGTGCATGGTGCCCCCTTTGAGTTTCAAGACAATCATTTGACCTCCTGGTTTGAACGGTTTGAGACTGTTAAATTGAATTTTCATGGATTTTGATTTATTTTCATTTTGATCTAATTATTTAGTGTGACATTGCATTGGAATTGAGCTGTGTTGTTTACCATACCATTCAGGCATTGATCCTTTTGTTTTAAATTCTTACTAATCATAACTCCCAGATCCCTTTCGCAATCCGACTTCGCAATCTCAACACCATCTAGCTCGTGTCTTGCAACTCTATCATCATTACCTAGCCTCAGAACTTTACATTTATCAGCATTAAACTGCATCTGCCAATCTTTTGACCATTTCAAAACCCTATCTAGATGAACTTGAAGTGATAGTGAGTCTTCCTCCGTGTTAATTTCCCTACCGATTTTTGTATCATCTGCAAATTTGCAGATGTTGCTACTCAAACCTGAATCTAAATCATTTATATATATTATAAACAACAGAGGTCCCAAGACAGAGCCTTGAGGTACTCCACTAACAACATTATCCCACTCTGACTTAACTCCATTTATACTAACTCTCTGTTTTCTTTGGAATAGCCATGCCCTAATCCAGCTTAATATAGCACCCCCAATACCATGGGCCTCTATTTTTTTTAATCAGTCTTTCATGTGGCACTGTATCAAAAGCTTTGCTAAAGTCAAGGTACACAACATCACAATCCTTACCACTATCAACTGCCTCAACTATGCTGGAATAAAAAGATAGCAAATTTGTTAAACATGAACGGCCATTTGTAAAACCATGTTGCGACTCATTTATTTATTTATGTTTTTGAAGATGAAGATGAATTGTATTTGCAATTATCGATTCAAGTAACTTTCCCACAATAGACGGTTGGCTAATTGGCCGATAGTTTGACGCAAGTGATCTATCTCCTTTCTTAAAAATTGGTACCACATTAGCTACCCTCTATGACTCTATTGATTTATTAAATGTGGTAGACAGTGGCTCGGAAAGCTCCTCTTTGCGTTCTTTAAGCACCCTGGCAAACACTTCATCCAGCCCTGGGGGATTTGTTTGATTTTAGTTTTACTATTTGTTTACCTGGGTAAATACCTGAGTAAGTTTACCTGGGTAAATACTGGTTTAATAACAGGGTTGTTGATTTGTGGAACCAGTTGCCACGTGGCGTGGTGGAGGTGGGGTACCTTGATTGTTTCAAGCGTGGGTTGGACATGTATATGAGTGGGATTGGGTTGTTTTATATTGGAGCTTCCTTGAGTGGGCCAATAGGCCATCTGCAGTTCCCTTTATTCATATGTTCATATAACAATTGGGTACTGTCTGCTGGTTAATGAGGAACTATAAGAATGGGGTACTCTACCAGTTAATGAGGAACACTAACAATGGGTATACTTTCTTCCGGTTAATGAGTATATATTGAATAATGCCGGTTAGTGGGAATAAATTTGATAAGTTTAGATTTACCAGTGTTTACCCAGGAAAGACCTGGGTAAATACTGGTTCGGTAACAGGGTTGTTGCTTTGTGGAACCAATTACTGCATAACATAAAAAAGTAGGAACTCTTGGTTGTTTCAAGCGTAGGTTAGACATATATATGAATGAGATTGGGTGACTATAAATAGGAGCTATCTCGTATGGGCCAATAGACCTTCTGCAGTTACGTTCATTCTTATATTCTTATGTTCTTATTGATTAACTATAACAATGGGGTGCTGTCTGCCGGTTAAGAAGGAACTATAACAATGGGGTGCTGTCTGCCGGTTAAGAAGGAACTATAACAATAGGGTACTGTCTGCCGGTTAAGGAGGAACTATAGCAATATGGGTGCTGTCTGCCGGTTAAGAAGGAACTATAACAATGGGGTGCTGTCTGCCGGTTAAGAAGGAACTATAACAATAGGGTACTGTCTGCCGGTTAAGGAGGAACTATAGCAATATGGGTGCTGTCTGCCGGTTAAGAAGGAACTATAACAATGGGGTACTGTCTGCCGGTTAAGGAGGAACTATAACAATATGGGTGCTGTCTGCCGGTTAAGAAGGAACTATAACAATGGGGTACTGTCTGCCGGTTAAGGAGGAACTATAGCAATATGGGTGCTGTCTGCCGGTTAAGAAGGAACTATAACAATGGGGTACTGTCTGCCGGTTAAGGAGGAACTATAACAATATGGGTGCTGTCTGCCGGTTAAGAAGGAACTATAACAATGGGGTACTGTCTGCCGGTTAAGGAGGAACTATAACAATATGGGTGCTGTCTGCCGGTTAAGGAGGAACTATAACAATGGGGTGCTGTCTGCCGGTTAAGGAGGAACTATAACAATGGGGTGCTGTCTGCCGGTTAAGGAGGAACTATAGCAATATGGGTACTGTCTGCCGGTTAAGAAGGAACTATAGCAATATGGGTATTGTCTGCATATAGTGTGCATGAACACAAAATATTGGTTACAAGCTGGATATGTTTAGATTCAGACGGGATCTGGAAGGATAATTGTATACAAATAACATTTATGATATAAGGAGCGGGTGGCAGAAGGCCGAGCGAAGTCTGAACAAAAATGTGTGTTGCTGGTTATTGTTGGGACCTGACTCACGTCGGTGGCGAACCTTCTGTTGTTCCTTTGTTCTTATAATCATGCATTCCTTAAACATGTAAAATCATATTGACATGTCATTGGAAAAAATAGAATGGCATATTAAATAATAATCCCAATTTGCATGCTTTAGTCCCTTTGCGTCCATGAAAATATAATGGGTCTTGTGGTTATTTATCTAACCTTCAGCGACGACCAAAAAATTTAAAAGAGTATCTAAAAGTTTTTGAAACTTTTAATGTATATTTACCTCTCTATTTAATGCCGTAAATTTCCCGAATTCCACATAAAAGTGAATATAAACCCATTACACGAAACATACCAGATAAATTCCTACGCCTGCTCCTCACTTATATTTTGTTTAAACTTATAACAAGGTTGCGAAATGTTCCATTAAGACTTCAGACCCATGTTGATCAAACCACATCGTAGAAAGTGAAGGGACGACGACGTTTCGGTCCGTCCTGGACCATTCTCAAGTCGATTCTCACAATCGACTTGAAAATGGTCCAGGACGGACCGAAACGTCGTCGTCCCTTCACTTTCTAGTGTGTGGTTTGGTCAACATATTTCAGCCACGTTATTGTGACTCCTCGCCTTCAGACCCATATACCATATATCCGGAAAGTGCAAAGTAATGAAATTAGGTGAAGGGAGCAGAAGGCTGAACACAAGGTACCATCTGGTAGGTGAAATCCTACAAGACTCAATTAGAGAGAATAATCTGGGGATTGATATCACACCGAACCTGTCCCCAGAGATCCACATCAAAAGGATATCCTCAGCGACATATCTAGACTGGCCAACATATGAACTGCCTTTAGAAACTTATGTAAGGAATCGTTCAGGATCCTGTATACCACTTATGTCAGACAAATCCTGGAATATGCAGCTCCAGCTTGGAGTCCATATTTAGTTAAACACAAGACAAAGTTAGAGAAGATTCAGCGGCATGCCACTAAACTCGTTCCGGAATTGAGAGGAATGAACAACCAGGAAAGGCTAAAGGAGCTGAAACTCTTGTCCCTGGAAGACAGAAGAGTAAGGGAAGACATGATAACCACCCTACAAAATTCTCAGGGGAATTGACAAGGTGGACAAAGACAAACTCTTTAGCATGGGTGGAACACGCACAAGGGGACACAGGTGGAAACTTCCCAGGAAACAATTTTTGGTTGTCACAACGTATCTGGAAAGTGTTGGAAAGTAGTGGCAACATTTGTTTTCACGCATTAGATACGTAATTTTGTGTGGATGTAAGAAAGTTTCCAAAACGTACTGCGCGAAACGTTGGCTAAAAAAAATTGAAACCTTGTGGCAACCTTAAATGTTTCATAAACGTAGTTTTTGTTATATATATATATATATATATATATATATATATATATATATATATATATATATATATATATATATATATATATATATATATATATATATATATATATATATATATATATATATATATATATATATATATATATATATATATATATATAATGTGTGTGTGTGTGTGTGTGTGTGTGTGTGTGTGTGTGTGTGTGTGTGTGTGTGTGTGTGTAGAAATATAAAAATATATTTCTACATTTAGTAAAATAAAACAGGATCATAAATAAGGTTGGTTCATCATTATTATTCATTTTTTCACTTAATGGAGAATCTATGGTGGTGGTGGTGGTTGTTTTTGGTGGGTTGTGGTTTGTGGTAGTGTTGGTTGGTTAATGTGGTTGGTGGCAGTGGTGAATGATGGTTACAGGAAGGAGGAAGGAGAAGTAGGAGGTCGAAAAGGAAGGAGGAGTAGGTAAGGTAGGAAGGAGGCAGCCGAGGAGGACGAGGAGGAAGGAGGAGGAGGGCGAGGAGGAAGTAGGAGGAGTGAAAGGAGGAAGAAGGAGGACGAGGAGGAAGGAGGAAAAGGACAAGGAGGAAGGAGGAGGAGGAGGACGAGGGGGAAGGAGGAGGAAGAGGAGTAAGAAGGAGCGCGAGGAGGAAGAAGGAGGAGGAGGAGGGCGGTTGGAGGTAGAAGCGCGAGGAGGAAGGAAGGAGGAGGAGCACGAGAAGGAAGGAGGAGGGCGAGGATGAAGAAGGAGGAGTAGGGAGAGGAGGAAGGAAAGTAAAACGAGGAGGAAGGACTAGGAGGGCGAAGAGGAAGGAGAAGGAGTAGAGCAAGGAGGAAGGAGGAGAAGGACGAGGGAGAAGGACGAGGGAGAAGGAGGAAGGAGGAGGTGTAGGACGAGGAGGAAGGAGGAAAATGGCGTGGAGTAAGGAGAAGGGTGAGGAGTAAGGAGGAGGGCGGTGAGGAAGGAGGAAGAGGAGTTCGAGGAGGAAGGAGGAGGAGGGCGAGGAGGTAGGAGGAGGAGAGCAATCAGGAAAAAGGTGGAGGGTAAGTAGGAAGGAGGAGGTGTAGGGCAAGGAGGAAGGAAGAAGAGGAGGACAAGGAGGAAGGAGGAGGAGGACAAGGTGGAAGGAGGAGGAGGACGTGGAGTAAGGAGGAGGGCGGGTGTAAGGAGGAGAGCGAAAAGGAAGGAGGAGGAGGGCGAGGGGAAAGGAGGAGGAGGAAAAAGGTATAGGACGAGGATGAAGAAGGAGGAAAAAGGCCAGGAGTAAGGAAGAGGGCGAGGAGGAAGGAGGAGGAGGACGAGGAGGAAAAGGAGGAGGACGAGGATGAAGGAAGAGGAGGAGGGCGATGAGTAAGGAGGAGGGCGAGGAGGAAAGAGGAGATGGGCGAGAAGGATGAAGAGTGCGAGGAGGAGGGCGAGGAGGAGGAGGGCTAGGAGGAAGGAGGAGCAGGAGGGCGAGGAGGAAGAGGAGGGCAAGAAGGATGGAGGAGGAGGAGGGCGAGGAGGAAAGAGGAGGAGGAAGGAGGAAGAAGGAGGAGGAGAGCAAGAAGGAGGAGGAAGGATGGAGAGAAGGAGAAAAGAAGAAAAAGAGGAGGAAGGAGGAGATTAAGAAGGAAAGAGCAGGAGGTCGATGAGGAAGGAGGAAGTCGAGGAGGAAGGAGGAGGTCGATGAGGAAGAGTAGAAGGTGGAGGAGCTCGAGGAGGAAGGAGGATGAGATCGAGGAGGAAAGAGGAGGAGGTCGAGGCAAAGGAGGAAAGAGGATGAGGTAGAGGAGGAAGTTAATGCGGATGAGGAGGGCGAGGAGGAAGGAGGAGAGAGAGGAGGAAGAAGGAGGAGTAGGAAGAGGAGGAAGGAGCAGTAAAACGAGAAGGAAGGACTAGAAGGGCGAGGAGGAAGGAGGAGGAGTTGAGCGAGGAGAAAAAAGGAGGAGGGCGAGGTGGAAGGAGGAGAAGGAGGAGGGCGAGGAGGAAGGAGGAAGGTGAGCAGGAAGGAGGAGGAAGGAAGAGGAGGGCGAGAAGGAAGGAGGACGAGGGCGAGGAGGAAGGAGGGCGAGGAGGAGGGAGGAGAAGGAGGGCGAGGAGGAAGGAGGAGTAGGGCAAGGAGGAGTAGGACGAGGAGGAAGGAGCAGGAGGGCAAGAAGGAAGGAGGAATAGGGCGAGGAGGAAGGAGGAGGAGGAAGAAGGAGGAAGAGGGCGAGGAGGTAGGAGGAGGGCAAGGAGGAAAGAGGGGGAGTAAGGCGAGGAGGAAGGAGGAGGTGTAGGGCGAGGAGGAAGGAGGAAGGAGGCTAAGAGAAAGGAGAAGGAGGAGAGCGAGGAAGAAGGAGGAGAAGGGCCAGGAGGAAGGAGGAGGAGGGCGAAGAGGAAGGAGGAGTAGGACCAGGAGGAAGGAGGAAGGGGGTTAAGGGAAAGGAGGAGAAGGGCGAGGAGGAAGGATGAGGAGGGCATGGAGTAAGGAGGAGGAGGCCGAGGAGGAAAAAGGTGGAGGACGAGGATGAAGGAGGAGGAAAAGGGCGAGGAAGGAGGAGGAGGGCGAGAAGGAAAAAAGGAGGAGGACGATGATGAAGGAGGATGGCGAAATGAAAGGAGGAGGGAGAGGAGGAAGGAGGAGGGCGAAGAAGAAAAGGAGGAAGACGAGGATGAAGGAGGAGGAGGAGAGCGAGGAGTAAGAAGGAGGGCGTGGAGGTAGGAAGAAGAGGGCGAGGAGGAAGGAGGTGGGCAAGGAGTAAGAAGAATGGGGAGGATGAAGGAGGATTAAGAGGGCGAGGAGGAAGGGGAGGAGAAGGGTGAGGACGGAGGCGCAGGGCGAGGAGGAAGGAGGAGGAGGGCGAGGAGGAAGGAGGAGGAGAGTGAAAAGGGAGGAGGGCGAGGAGTAAGGAGGAGGAAGGCAAGGAGGAAGGAGGAGAAAGGTGAAGAGGAAGGGTGAGAAGGGCGAGGAGGATGAGAAGGGCGAGGAGGAGGAAGGAGGAGGTCGAGGAGGAAGGAGGAGGAGGACGAGGAGGAAGGAGGAGGAGGGCGAGAAGAAATTAGGAGGACGGCGAGGAGGAAGGAGGAGAAGGAGGGCGAGGAGGAAGGAGGAGTAGGGCAAGGAGGAAGGAGGAATAGGACAAGGAGGAAGGAGCAGGATGGCAAGGAGGAAGGAGGAATAGGGCGAGGAGGATAGAAGAGGAGGAAGAAGGAGGAGGAGGGCGAGGAGGTAGGAGGAGGGCATGGAGGAAGGAGGAGGAGTAGGGCGAGGAGGAAGGAGGGCCAGGAGGAAGGAGGAGGAGGGCGAAGAGGAAGGAGTATGGCGAGGAGGAAGGAGGAGGAGGGCGAGTAGGAAGGAGGAGGAGAACGAGTAGGAAGGAGGAGGAGGGCGAGGAGGAAGAAGGAGGAGGAGGGTGAGGAGGTAGGAGGAGGGCAAGGAGGAGTAGGGCGAGGAAGAAGGAAGAAGAGGACCAGGAGGAAGGAGGAGGAGGGCGAAGAGGAAGGAGGAGGGCGAGGAGGAAGGAGGAGGAGTAGAGCGAGGAGGAAGGAGGAGGAGTAGAGCGAGGAGGAAGGAGGAGGTGTAGGGCGAGGAGGAAGGGGGCTAAGAGAAAGGACGAGGAGGACGGATGAGGAGGGCGTGGAGTAAGGAGGAGGAGGCTGAGGAGGAAAAAGGTGGAGGACGAGGATGAAGGAGGAGGAAAAAGGTGGAGGACGAGGAAGAAGGAGGAGGAAAAAGGCCATGAGTAAGGAGGAGGGCGAGGAGGAAGGAGGAGGAGGACGAGGAGGAAAAGGAGGAGGACGAGGATGAAGGAGGGGGAGGAGGAAAGAGGAGATGGGCGAGGAGGATGAAGAGTGCGAGGAGGGGGGGGAGGAAGGAGGAGGAGGAGGAGGGCGAGGAGGAAGGAGGAGGAGGACGAGAAGGAAAAAAGGAGGAAGACGAGGATGAAAGAGGAGGAGGAGGAGGGCGAAATGAAAGGAGGAGAGCGAGGAGGAAGGAGGAGGAGAGCGAGGAAGAAAAGGAGGAGGACGAGGATGAAGGAGAAGGAGGAGGGCGAGGATGAAGGAGAAGGAGGAGGGCGAGGATGAAGGAGAAGGAGGAGGGCGAGGATGAAGGAGAAGGAGGAGGGCGAGGATGAAGGAGAAGGAGGAGGGCAAGCAGATAGACAGAGGACGAGGATGAAGGAGGAGGAAAAGGGCGAGGATGAAGGAGAAGGAAAAGGGCGAGGAGTAAGGATGAGGGCGAGGAGGAAGGAGCAGGAGGGCGAGAAGGAAAAAAGGAGGAGGACGATAATGAAGGAGGAGGAAGATGGCGAAATGAAAGGAGGAGGGCGAGGATGAAGGAGGAGGAGGGCGTGGAGGAAGGAAGAAGAGGGCAAGGAGGAAGGAGAAGGGCTAGGAGTATGGAGGAGGGCAAGGAGTAAGAAGAACGGCGAGGATGAAGGAGGATTAGGAGGGCGAGGAGGAGGACGAGGAGGAGGAGGGCGAAAAGAAAGGAGGAGGAGAAGAGTGAAAAGGAAGGAGGGCGAGGAGGAAGGAGGAGGAAGGCAAGGAGGAAGGAGGAGGAAGGTGAGGAGGAAGGAAGAGGAAGGGTGAGGAGAGCGAGGAGGATGAGGAGGGCGAGGAGGAGGTCGAGGAGGAAGGAGGAGGAGGAGGAGGAGGAGGAGGGCGAGGACGAAGGAGGAGGAGGGCGAGGACGAAGGAGGAGGAGGGCGAGGACGAAGGAGGAGTAGGAGGTTGATGAGGAAAAAGAAGGAAGTAGGATGATGAGGTGAAGGAGGAAAGAGGAGAAAGGCGAGGAGCATGAAGAGGGCGAGGAGGGCTGGGAAGAAGGAGGAGGAGGAGGAGGGCGAGGAGGAAGAGGGGGCAAGAAGGATGGAGGAGGAGGAGGGCGAGGAGGAAGGAGGAAGAGGACGAGTAAGAAGGAGGAGGAGGAGGTCGAGGAGAAAGGAGGAGGGCAAGGAGGAAGGAGGAGGAGGGCGAGGAGGAGGGTGAAGAGGAAGAAGGAGGAGGGCGAGGAGGAAGGAGGAGGGCGAGGAGGAAGACCATAGTACATATATCAAAGTTCAACGCAATTAGAAAGTATAAATTGGACAGACTGGAGAAATTTGTTGTACTATGGTGCACATGATTAAAAAGTACTATGTAAACTGGAGGATAGGTTGGTTTATTGTTATCATTATATATCACAAATCAATAAATATATATATAAGCAACTATCTCATAGCATGGTATAACATCAGTACTGTGAATAACTGCCTCAAAGGTCACCACTCTTCCTTGGATTCTCTTTATGTCAAAATATGTCGAGTATGAAGCTGCTCCTCTCGTTTTGATTACTCATGCCAGGCAAGGCATCACCAGTATTCAACCTTAACATGCATATCAATAGGAACGAATAAGATTGTGTTGTTGTGGAGCGGTAGTATATTGTTTGTGTTGTTGTGGAGGGGAAGAGTATTGCTGGAGTTGTTGCGGAGGTGTATTGTATTATGCTGTTGTGGAGTGGTAATGTATTGCTTGTGTTGTTGTGGAGGGGTAGTGTATTGCTTGTGTTGTTGTGGATGGGTAGTATATAGTTTGTGTTGTTGTGGAGAGGTTGTGTATTGCATGTGTTGTTATAGAGTGATGGGGTATTGCATGTGTTGTTAAAGAGTGACAATAAAACAAATGTGTAGTTTCCTTCACCCTGTATTGCATGTGTTGTTATAGAGTGATGGGGTATTGCTTGTGTTATTGTGTAGGGGCAGTGTTTTGCTTGTGTTGTTGCGGAGTGGTAATGTATTGCTTGTGTTGTTGTTGTAGAGTGGTAATGTATTATTTGTGTATTTGTGGAGTGGTAGTGTATTGACTGTGTTGCTGTGGAGAGGTAGCATATTCATTGTGTTATTGTGAATGGATAGTGTATTGTTGTGTTGCTGTTTAGTGGTAGTGCATTGCTTGTGTTGCTGTTGAGGGGGAGTTTATTGCTTGTTTTGTTGTTGAGTGCTAATGTATTGCTTGTGTTGTTATGGTGTTGTAGTGTATTGTTTGTATTGTTGTGGAGGGGTAGTATATTATTTGTGCTTTTGTGGAGGGGTAGTACATTGCTTGTGTTGTTGTAGAGTGGTAGTGTATTGATGATGTTGTTGCAGAGTTCTGATGTATTTTTGTTGTTGTGAAGGAGTAATGTATTGCTTGTTTTGTTGTGGAGTGGTAGTGTACTGATTGTTTTGTTGTGGAAGGGGTAGTGTATCGCTTGTGTTGCTGTGGCGTTATGGGGAAAAAATATGTAGTTAGTAACAGTTGATTGACAATTGACAGGCGGGCCAAAATAGCAGAGCTCTTTCGGGATAAGGGGGCAACATTTATTTATTTATTTATTTATTTATGCATATACAAGAATGTACATAAGGAATGTGAGGATACAAATATGGTAATTACAGTCTTGTAAAGCCACTAGCACGCGCAGCGTTTCGGGCAGGTCCTTAATCTAAGAAAATTTTAAGGAGGTAAATACTTGCAAAATTTATAGACAAAAAAATGATAACAGATTACATGGAATGAAAAAAAAGAAGATGAGAGAAAATTATAGGTACAGTATATTAAAACACATAGGTAGCTATGATTGATTGCAATGACAGCTTAAAATGGTAGTTGACAACAAATTGGTAGGCACAATACAGCAGAAACAATATAAGATTGATTGCAATGACAGCTTGAATGGTAGTTGACAAAAATTGGTAGTCACAATACAGCATATGGCTAGCACATGAAAGAAGACAGCAATGAGCACAATGATAAGGTTGTTTGATATTACATAAAAATTAGGAGATTGGGTAACACTAGGTACAGAGCAAATTTAAAGCTCAGTGTAGGAAACTAAATAGATGAAGTTAGGTACTTTTTGGTTTTGCTTTTAAATAAGGCAAAAGTTTTACAGTTTTTCAATTCACTAGGGAGTGGGTTCCATAGACTAGGTCCCTTAATTTGCATAGAGTGTTTACACAGATTAAGTTTGACCCTGGGGATATCAAAGAGATATTTATTTCTGGTGTGGTGATAATGGGTCCTATTACATCTGTCCAGGGAGAGTTTCAGAGCATGGTTTGCATTTAAGAACAGGGTCTTGTAAATGTAGTTGACACAAGAGAATGTGTGGAGGGAGTTAATATTTAGCAAGTTTAGGGATTTAAACAAGGGATTTAAACATGATCAATACCTACAAAATTCTCAGAGGAATTGACAGGGTAGATAAAGATAAACTGTTTAACATGGGTGATACGTGAACAAGGGGACACAGGTGGAAACTGAGTACCCAAATGAGACACAGGGATGTTAGAAAGAACTTTTTCAGTGTCAGAGTAGTTAACCGATAGAATGCATTAGGCAGTGATGTGGTGGAGGCCTACTCCATACACAGTTTCAAATGTTTATATGATAGAGCCCAGTAAGCTCAGGAATCTGTACATCACTTGATTGACAGTTGAGAGGCGGGACCAAAGAGCCAGAGCTCAACCCCCCCCACAAGCACAACTAGGTAAGCACACACACACACACACTCCACACACACACACACTCCACACACACACACACACACACTCTGTTGGGATCGGTGGCTGAGTGAACAGCACTCTAGGCTCGTGGACCTAGGGATCGGGGTTTGATCTCCGCAGCCGGCAGAAAAACAAATGTGTAGTTTCCTTCACCCTGATGCACCTGTTACCTAGCAGTAAATAGGTACCTGGAAGTTAGACAGCTGCTACAGGCTGCTTCCTGGGGTATGTGTGTGTGGGGAAAAAAAGTAGTTAGTAAGAGGTGATTGACAGTTGAGAGGCGGCCCGAAAGAGCAGATCTCAACCCCCGCAAGCACAGCTAGGTGAATACACACACACTCACACATACACACACACACACATACACACACACACACACACACACATACACACACACACAGCCACAGTCTCAGTCAGTCAGCCAGGGGAGTCCCAGTCAGTCAGTCAGGGAAGACACAAGTGTGGGACGGCGGTCCGTGAATTAGTTCAGTATTCTCGGGATATTTATGTACCAGTGAGCCCAAAACATAGTTTTGGTCCTATGATGAGTACAACAACGCAGTGATAGCATATCGTAGGGAATTCTTATAACGTTAGATAAGAAAAAATTGAAAAAGAACGAGTTTGTGGCAAGACAGTGGCATCGGCGGGCAATTGTGAG